>NC_079412.1:1866314-1873814 GCF_026213295.1 Gadus chalcogrammus | reverse complement strand
AATTACCATTACAATCAAAATATTTATATTATTATCATTATCATCAGTTTCTCCATGTTCATATTCTATTTATGATTCAACTCAAGATGAAAGGTCTATTCCCAGATATAACACACAGCTGCTGAGAAACACATGTGCTGAAGGCTCACACAAACCACACAACAAACGCACACAAACGCACACACACACACGCACACACGCACACACACACACACACTAAGTATCACACGAACGTAACACACAAACGTTTTCTCTCTCCCCCCTCTGTGTGTCTCTCTCTCTCTCTCTCTCGCTCTCTCTCTCTCTCTCTCTCTCTCTCTCTCTCTCTCTCTCTCTCACTCTCTCTCTCTCTCTCTCTCGCTCTCTCTCTCTCTCTCTCTCTCTCTCTCTCTCTCTCTCTCTCTCTCTCTCTATCTCTCTCTCTCTCCCTTACTCTTTCTACCCCCTCCTCTCTCACCCCCCCATCTCATTCTGTTATTCTGTTCTCTCTATGTAGGCATCATGCTTGCTTATCGAGATGCATCTCTCTCTCCCTCCCTCTCCCTCCCTCCCTTCCCCTCTCTCTCTCCCTCTCCCCCCCCCCCTCTCTCTCCCCCCCCTTCTCTCCACCTTCTCTCTCTTTGTTCGTTGCATGATGGTGTATGAGATTCACTTTTGGGGGGAATCTGTAATATATACAGCCAATGAACGAAGCGGTGAGCTATTCAATGATTTCAGTTATTTTGGCTAGCCAAGAACATTTTTTAAACTGCAGACACAATGTTTTAATGGGAATATATCTTCCCCTGAGCTACAGTTCCACACTGGCTATCGTTGAGTGTTGGTATTTCCAACACGTAGAGTCCAGCTAGGCCAGTCTGGGGATGGCTGGTTTAAAGCTTGGTTTGCTTGTCTACCCTGATAGACTCCCACACATACCGAAGTGTGTTTGTGTGTGTGTGTGTGTGTGTGTGTGTGTGTGTGTGTGTGTGTGTGTGTGTGTGTGTGTGTGTGTGTGTGTGTGTGTGTGTGTGTGTGTGTGTGTGTGTGTGTGTGTGCGTGCGTGCGTGCGTGCGTGCGTGCGTGCGTGCGTGCGTGCGTGCGTGCGTGCGTGCGTGCGTGCGTGCGTGCATGCGTGCGTGCTAGGGATGGGCATTCGATTAAGTTGTCTTAGTCGATCGTTGGGAGAATTAACGATCAATTAGTCGATTAATCGTTAATATTTTACATTAAAATTAAAAAAATATTTTATATTCAAAATGAAATGAAAATACAAATGCAGCGTGTTTTCCTCATTGGGATCTTTATTATTAGATGAACAACTCAGTTAAACCAGATCCGTTCAATAGTTATGCGCTACTCTGTTCTAAGCAACGGAGCATGCAGCTCGAAGCCGGTGCTCATAAACATAACTAAAAATAAACACAACCCTAGTTTCTTCCCAAAATAATAACAATAATATCAAAAAAACAATCATGTTATAACTTAACGAACCAGTCTACGGATTTTTGTTCAGAAAGATGAGCTCTGGGGTCCGACCGCGACCGCAGCCTGGTGACCGTCAGTCCAGCCGCCGAAAACACCCGCTCTGAGGGGACCGACGTTGCCGTGATGCACAAATAACTCTGTGCTAACTTGGCAAAGGGGGGAACAACTTTCCACAATCCAGGGGCTCAGAAAGTTCTTTATTTCTGCTTCGATGCAAACTTCGCCTTGAGTGATAGGCCTATCACAAGAAGTCATTTTTTAAATCATAATGGTCCCACACCAGACTTCGCCGTGGTCTCGTCTGCTTCATGATTACATCGCCGTGTTCCAATATCCATACTCTCCGTACCTACTAGTCTAAGTTTGAGTACGTAGGGCATTCCGATTCAAATCGGGCGAAAATAAGTGTAGTTTAAACGGTCAAATCGCGAAGTGTGTGGCGATGTACACTTTTCGTACTCAACGGCAGCCATACGTAGCGGAAGAAGGGCGGAGCCAGGCTGAGCCAAAGTCGGCACATTTTCCACATAGCCTGCATTAATAGTCATTTTGTAGTTTTTATAGCTTTTTATAGCTACTAGGCGTAAAGAGTTCACCCTTCAAAGCAGGATGTTTATTGCGGGGGAGGAGCCGCAAATTTAAATATTGCCCCCTTGTGGTGAAATGTTTAATTGCTCACTGCATTAATTTAATTGATGAAAAATGTACGTAATCGACGAAATTCTTAACGATCAATTAGTCGATCGTCGATTAATCATGCCCATCCCATGACATAATGCTTGCGAGTGCGCGCGTGCATGCGCGTGTGTGTGTGTGTGTGTGAGGACAGTTTATTTGCCTCATTATGACGCTGGCGTTCCACTGGGACCGCCAGCGCTGTCTGAGCCTTCTCGATGTCTGAGTCTCTAGAGAGAGAGAGAGGGAGAGAGAGAGAAAGAGAGAGAGAGAGAGAGAGAGAGAGAGAGAGAGAGAGAGAGAGAGAGAGAGAGAGAGAGAGAGAGAGAGAGAGAGAGAGAGAGAGAGAGAGAGAGAGAGAGAGAGAGAGAGAGAATGAGGGAGAAAGACATAGAGAGACACACGGAGAGAGTTTGGGTGTGCGTGATTGTTTTTTAAGCTAGCATTGACATACTTGTACAAAACAGAGAAATTAAATATGACATTACGATTGCGTTAGAATTGAGTGAGTCTGAAGGGCGGCTCAACGGGAGGGCTCCCCGATCACCATGTAGGCTGAGTGAACAGGGAGGGTCCGTACTGAGAGCCTTCATCAAGAGAGCCTTCATACTGAGAGCTGCACCAAGGCCTCAGGCCTGCTGAGGCCTGAGGCCTTGTTGCAGCTCGGGTTCTGTTTGGTTTCCTTTGGTCAGGATATCAAACCATACTTGTTCTCGCCTTGGCTTGGTGACTTTCTTTTACCATGAATTAGATAACTTCAAACTATGTACATTTTGTTAATTTTATGTATGGATGCATTCTTTTAGGATGTGTCTGACACAGATGCAACTTGATGTGATGAATTAGGTAGCAATTCCATTCTTGTTTTGATGTTTAATTGTAGATCGCTCAATCTACAGACAAGGAAGCAGGTTTTAATGGTTTTAATGGTTTAAATGGTATTCAATGCTTGGGGTGTTCACAGGAACCTTTGAGTCAAAAGGCTGCCTTGTCTTCCTGTCAGCTAAACATCGAGAGCCACTCAAGAATGCACTGAGCAAGCATCTTCCAGCCGCATCTCCAGCATGTCTGAATGGACAGAGGCTAATTGTGAGGAGACCCTTATCAGAGGTCAAAGGTCAAACATCCGGAGCTCAAAGGCATTACACGGGGCTCATTTGCCGACATGGACACTCATACACGCACACACACCCACACATACATCCACACACCCACGAGGACACACACAAACACGGACAAAGAAACACACACATACACCCACACACCCAAGCGGACAAACACATACACACATATACACACACACCCACACTCACACACACATATACACACACAAGCCCGCGCTTGCAAAGTTGCTCTCATTCAGCCTTTAGTGACCCTTCAAAGTGCAGGGGGATGAGTGTCTGTGTATGTGCATACATCAGTCTTTGTAAGTCATGCAGAAGGACAGATGGTTCAGGCTCTACCGTTGGGATGGTGTGGCGCGCTCTGGGCGAGTCAGACATGGTACTAGTAGTGACACACAGATTAGTGAGGATATGTTCATTTCAAATGTTTGATGTTTGAAACTAACCAAAGTCTTGGAACGAGAGCTGTTGGAAACGCATGAAGATGTCATACTTCTGTGTTAACAGCTGGAACAGAAAACCTGGCGTTGCATTATTGTGGTGTGAAAGCCCACTGACGTGGAAGCCAGCCACCCTGCGCTCAGCACCGGACTGGGGTTAGAAACCCACCCATCACCTTGTGCTGCTCTGCTGTCCATAGGGAGGTTGAGATGGGCTCCGGCTGCGTTCCCCCTCCTCCTCTGCGTGTGCTGAGATCCAGTAGCAGAGCTCAGGTCACTCACGGTCTGCACACTGAATAGGCTGGCCATTTTATTGCTGATGTCTCTTCCCCAGTGGCATTATAGCTTCAGCATGTTAATCATGGGATATTGCCCAATATCCCTAGATAGCGAACCAATCAAATTGCGCCATCTTAGTAGTTTCACGTATAGCATATACTAACATATATACTATATGTGCATATATACTATACTCACGTATAGCATATATGCACAGAATTTTCAGCCGAAAATGGCCCAAATGCGCATTTTCAGTTTTCGGCCGAAATACTTTCATCACCGAAACAACACGGCCGAAACAGAAATTTGTGATGACGCAAACCAAAAGTGTTTTTTTCAGTGTTTTTTTTCGTTTTCGGTTTCGGCCAAGATTTTTTTTTTCGGTGCATCCCTACTATGTATTTATCTATCTATCTATATAATCTGCTGAACACTCTCTTACTAGTCTCTACTCTCAACGGGCTCAATGCGGCTTTGGTCCGTGTCTCCCCAACGTGACGTCATGCAATGCATTCTGGGGGAAATGAGAATCAATAGCAAACCGCTAAAATAGTACCTACTTTTTCGTATTACGTTGCGTTTTGTGATACCTAACAACATTAAATACAATAAATAACAGTTTAAATCTTTATTACCAACAAGCAAATTGCACAAATTCGTTGGAAAATAAACCCTGCAACACGGCCTTTAACTATTTACAAGTGCAAAAATGCCAACATATTCTCTATTTTGCTGACCAACTGGCTTTTTATCCCGACAAAAGCCACGTAAGGACAGTTCCTCTCAGTCTCTCTCATAGATCGCACAATCTTTTAACGTCTTTGTTTAATATGACTGCATCAACTTCTCACATGCATGATCAGCAGCTCGCGGATTTCACTTTCTCTCCAGTTAGAACTGCTCATGATCATATCGCTGCATTATCTCTGTGTAGACGGCGCAGAAACACCTCTACAAAAGGCAATTTACCTCGGGGAATGTAAACGTAAGTCCTAAGTCCTTACTAACTACATTTGCCATCCGGGGCCACACTGAAGTAGGTCTACACAATTGAATCAAACATTGTAGATAAAGAATCTTTATTACATTTCCTTCCCTCATTTCCTTGATCTTCAAACGTATATTGAACACCCTACGTGTGTGTGTGTGTGTGTGTGTGTGTGTGTGTGTGTGTGTGTGTGTGTGTGTGTGTGTGTGTGTGTGTGTGTGTGTGTGTGTGTGTGTGTGTGTGTGTGTGTGTGTGTGTCTGTGTGTGTGTGTGTGTTGGTTGCCATTGGCCTGCTTGCACTGTTAGTGGCGTATGGTGGCATAAGTATGTGACACATAAGTTGTTTTAGGCTGTTTTGGTGAACTACAAAATAGCAGGATGGGATAATTATGTGAATTGATACAAATCCACCAGTGGCAGCATCGGACTTTGAAAAATGGTGGGCAGCATGTCTTGGATTAGGGCAGAAGGAAAGGATGCAAAGCCAATTAGTCAAATCAGGCCTACTCTTGATTTGAAAAACGAAATAAAAAAATCTGGGCATATCATTGGGCCTAGTTTTGCCCTCAATGACTGAAGCTATTGGTTGTGATTTGGCTATGTTTATTTTCTTTACTTTTAAGAAAAGTAAAGAAACAATACCAAACGTGATGCCATTTAAAATGCATCATGCTCTGAATCATTCACTAACATCCTTTCCACAATATCAAACAGAACGGTCAGAGTAACAAACAATTAAAAGAACAACAAGAACATTATTTCACAACTATTTACATGGGCTGTAAGCCTAACATTGTATGAGGCAAATGTGGATAATGAAGGATGTTTCAGAATATTGTTCAAGGTGTTACGCAAATTAAGGTTGAGGGACGTAGACGCGGGCTACGGAAACATCAATATAAGCGAACAGAGCCGCACTGTACCGCAACGAACAGTAGCGCACCGCTCGGTGGAAAGAGGCATTCGACTGCGCGGGTTTGTTGGTTCTCGTAACAAAGACTTGAGGGGATAAACCCTCCCTCCGGGCTGCCTGCCCCAGAGCCAGGACTCCTGCTTATTGGTTCATAGCGCAACCAGGGCTTCAGCCTATTCGTGAATACACGTAGGCGGGATCCTGATCCCTCTGGTAGTCACACCCACTCAGAGGAGAACTTTTGTCCTCTCTCCCATTGAACCCCTTGTTATTCAACGGCCGCCAACACTTTCGTTGAAATTAATGGGAGTCAATGGAGGCTGAGGGAGGACCGTCCTCCCTGAAGTAATTGTCAATAGGCAATAGGGGTGCTAATGTCCCAGGGAAACGAACATGACATATACAAAGGCATTAATGTCCTATTTAAGGACATTAATTCATCAAAGTAGTCTGGACAATCTACATTTTTTATTCTCAACAATGTTATGGAGGATCTTCCTTCCTCTCCTCACTGGAGAAGCCTCCACTGGAGCATCCAAAAAGGTATGCCAATGCCGCTGTGGCTAAGAGAATTACGATAGCAGGGCTACTGTTACAGGGGGAGCGGCTGTCTGTTTTTTCTGACCAGTCGTTTGCCACTCTGTCTGCTGCTAACGATGAGCATTAGGCTGAACCCAATGCATTCACTTAACTGCAGACATACGTTTAGAGCGATGTGAAATGCTGCTCACTTACCCCCCCCCCCCCCTCTCTCTCTCTGTCCTCCATTCAGCTGTGAACCCACTCTCTCACTCTCTCCCCCTCTATTATCACTCTGTCCTCCATTCAGCTGTGAACCCACTCTCTCACTCTCTCCCCCTCTATTATCACTCTGTCCTCCATTCAGCTGTGAACCCACTCTTTCACTCTTTCCCCCTCTCTCTCTCTCTGTCCTACATTCAGCTGTGAACCGACTCTTTCACTCTCTTCCCCTCTCACTCTCTCTGTCCTCCATTCAGCTGTGAACCCACTCTCTCACTCTCTTCCCCAAATGCTTAAATCTTGCTAGCTCTCCTGTTGACATTACATCTCTGCCTATTTAACAAATAATGATTAATACTCCAAAGTACTTATACTTAAATTAGAATTGACTGCTCTGATGAAGTCGGCAGTAGCTCAGGAGGTATAGCAGGTTGGCTGGTAACCGCAAGGTTGCTAGTTCGATCCCCAGCTCGCCATGGTTGACTCCGCCGTCGGTGTGTGCATGAATGGGTGACTATCAGGCAATATTCTACAGTGATTTGGAGAAAAAAGGGCTTTAAATATGCAGGTCTATTATTATTTTTTATAAGCTCTAGATGTATTCTCCAAAACGTGGACAGAATGAAGACAGATTATAATTATTATTTAAACTTATTCCTACAACCTAATCTTGCAGAGCGCTTTGTCTCACTGAGCTGGCATCACAACGTCCCTAACATCGTCCTCCTGTCTGTTTTTCTCCTCTGAAGGCACGTTTTGGCCGGTTTCTGCACTGTTCAACAAACTGATCTTGGGCCTGCGTCTGCTGCTGAGCTGCTGCTGCTGATCTGGAGACATGGGGAGGTTACTGTGGCTGATATCGCTGAGCTCACT
>NC_079412.1:1858814-1861314 GCF_026213295.1 Gadus chalcogrammus | reverse complement strand
TTAACTAGTCTCTCCCGGTTTCTAGTCCAGTGTGTTAACTAGTCTCACCTGGTCTCTAGTCCAGTGTGCTAACTTGTCTCCAGCCTGGTCTCCAGCCTGGTGTGCTAACTTGTCCCTCCTGGTCTCTCTCCCGGTCTCCAGCCCTGTCCCCAAGCTGCGGTGGAGGAAGGTGGAGGGCCTGCTGCCGGCCAAGGCGGGGAAGAGCGCCCAGAGCCCCACCCTCACGCTGCCCGACCTCTCCTTCGACGACGAGGGTCTCTATGAGTGTGAGGCGTACAACTCGGAGGGCAGCGACACCTACCAGGGGCGCATCAACGTGCAGGGTACGTCCCGGGTACTGATGATGAACACATGGGCAGGGTTGAGGCCAGGGTCCAAACCATAGAAGGGCTTCGGTCTAACAAGTGGCTTTCTTTTCCCGGGTTTCATCGTACACCTACAGGGAGTGCTAAGATGACGCACTGCAGTCGTACCTTTGTTTCCATTTAGTCATCGAGGTGTTAAGCAGAGTGGCGGAGAGCAATCCTAGCATACAATCAGCATTAGAGCAGAACACAAAAAACTAACTACACAGTGTAGAGTACCTACAGAAACGGGAACACATGCTGAGTATTGTTATAGTGGTAGCGGATAGTACTGGAAGTTGAGTACATAATAGGAGTTTGTAACGGGGAAGTTGAGCGAGTGGACCCAGATGCTCGACACAAGTCACGTTTCCATCTAAAAGGTCAAGCAAATCTTAAGAAATTTGCAAAAAATAAATTTGAATTAGGTGCGTTTCCATCAATTGGTTGGAGTGGAATGGAGTGGAATGATCTCTGGAGTGGAACACTACACACATTCTAGGGCTTGTCGTATCGTTTTGATAACATCCTCTCTTAGGTCCTGATATATAGCGGAATTGCGTTGTTTTCCATCCAGCGTTTCAATGGAAATCGCGACGGTCTATAATTTCAACATAAAGTGTACATATTAATAATCAGAAATTCGCCCCAGCCTTTATACCACAGATACTATAGGGTATATCATATAACCGCGTTTTATGATTACAGTTTAATGCATTTTCCACAATTTACCAGCTCTCATTTTGAAGGCTGAACAGACAATTTGACTGGAATTACTTAGTAGGTGTCCATATATCAGGGATTAATAGACACGGTATAATTAAAAGATATGCAAACATAGACATCCTATATCATATAGATGATATAGGATGTCTACGTATACAAATGCTTAAAAATATATATATATTGACGCTACAAGACGTTGATGTCGGCAGGGTTGCTATGGCCGGTCGGTGGGATAACAAATATGTAAAGAAGACTAGGGGCTTGAGTCAGGGGGGTAGTCTGACAACAGGCGAGGGCTCGGTGTGTAGAAAGTGGGAGGTTAATGGATGATGAGACAGGGCGAGGTCAGGACTAAGACCAGGCCACTAGGTGGCAGAAGTGGACGGCGTGAGTTCATAAAATGATGAGGCTAACCTTCTACCCGGGGCCTGATGAGACTCCTGAAACGCCCTTCAGGACCGGCTGGCACCATCCAGGCATGAGCTAATTACTTAGTCTTTGTTAACCACTAGTTAGATTGAAACTAGCAGTTCACTAAGTCCAGTTACTACCCATATGTAAGTGTTGCCCTTCTAGTAATGATCTCCCCCTACAGCTCAGCCCGAGTGGCTGCAAGTGATGAGCGACTCGGAGGTGGAGATCAGCTCCGAGCTGCACTGGAGCTGCGTGGCCGCGGGGAAACCCCGGCCCTCTATCCGCTGGCTGAGGAACGGCCAGCCCCTCAGCACACAGGTGATCAGGGGGAGTCATGTCAATCAAACAACACCCTAACAACCTTTCTGTTTTGTGTTGCACAGCTAAAATTACAGGTAGTACACTCATGTGAATATAAATGTACGGCAGATCAATGTGCTATTTACAACATCATATTAGGATGAATTGCACAGAATTGTTAGGGTACAGTTTGGAAATGTTGTTTTGTACAAAGCAGGTTGCTTACAATTGCGCTCTCTCTCTCTCTCTCTCTCTCTCTCTCTCTCCTCTCTCTCTCTCTCTCTCTCTCTCTCTCTCTCTCTCTCTCCCTCTACCTCTTTCCCTCTCTACAGGACAGGGTTGAGGGGAACGGGGGCCGTCTGAAGATCGTTAACCTGGCCCTGGAGGATTCTGGGATGTACCAGTGTGTGGCCGAGAACAAACACGGCAACGTCTACTCCAACGGCGAGCTGAGGGTCCAAGGTGGGGATCCAGTACTCCTATTGGTCCTTAAAGTCCTGAGGTCATCCCCATCCACACAGTCCCCTCCTCCCCCTCCTCTAACACCCTCTCTCCTCCCCCCCCCTCCCCAGTCCAGGCCCCAGACTTCCGGCTGAGGCCGGTGCGTAGGCTAGTCCCGGCGGCCCGGGGCGGGCAGGTCCGCATGGAGTGCCGGCCGCGGGCCGCGCCCAAACCCACCCTGTTCTGGAGCCGCGGCACCGAGCTGCTGGTCAACA
>NC_079412.1:1711314-1853814 GCF_026213295.1 Gadus chalcogrammus | reverse complement strand
TATATAGCAGGGGTTAAGCTATAGCAGGGGACAGCTGAGGGCCAATTTAGGAACCCAGAATTTGACTGAAAAAAAAAATAGGAGGGAAACACTTTCAGCATCCCAGTGGTGAAAAAAACATTGCACCGTGGACCTCTGGGAGTGAGGTCAAGTGAGATTTAAATCACGAAACTGAGGTTCAACCTTTCAAAGTAATGTACAGTCGGATTAAAACTAACAAATGTAACAGGATTTAATTGAAAGCTAGAGAGAGTCGACTTTTCTCTTTATATTCATTTATTTTTGTTGAAATTCCACCAGGAATGTTTCTGCGGGCCGCCATTGGCCCACGGGCCGCACTTTGAGAACCAATGGTCTATTGTGTAGGTCGGTGAGGAGCAGTCTCCATAAATGCTCCTTGGCTGTTGACCCCTCTTCTCACTGAACCAAAGGTTTGGGGGGAGTATTATACAAAAGAAAGCGTGAATAACAAAAGAAGTGATGCAGCGTCTCCCTTGATTAGGTACTGTATATGGCCCTGGCTATGACCAAGAAGGACTGGGACCGGCCACTTGGTTCGTCCTTGTAGGGAAATAAACAAATGGAGGATTGTTGGAAAAAGCACCTGGTATCAGTTGGAGAGGCACTGGTCTCTCCTCACACTAAGTAATGTGAACATGGAGAGACACTAGAATGCAACAACATTCTACCCTTTTGTTGACCGCACATGTTCTGATCTGCCACTGCTGTTCTTCTGACCCACAGCCCCCTCAGTGGCCCCCAGTGGACTAGGAGGAGGGGGGGGGGACCGCCACGAGCTCATCATCACCTGGACGGTGAGAGAGAACACGTTGACGCCGGGGGGATCAGGGTCATGTGATCAGTTCTCCTCAGGCCCTCTGATGCTCTGTCTCTGTCCCCCCAGTCCATGGCCAGGGAGTACCAGAACGGAGACGGCTTCGGCTACACCCTGGCCTTCAGGGCCAAGGGCACGGAGAGCTGGACGCTGGTGCCCATCGCTCACGTGGACTCCTCCCGCTACGTCCACACCAACGTCAGCCTCTCCCCCTATTCCCCCTTCGAGGTGAAGATGAAGGCCTTCAACCGCCGAGGGGAGGGCCCCTTCAGCCAGATCGCCGTGGTGCACTCGGCCGAGGAAGGTAGGAGCTCCTCCTCAGTTCATGGCTGTGGCCTTGCATGGATGACCCCGCCGTCGGTGTGTGAATGTGTGCGTGAATGGGTGAATGTGAGGCAGTATTGTTAAATGCTTTGAGTGGCCACTGGTTAGAAAAGCGCTGTATAGATGCAGTCCATTTATCATTTACCATTTGCTGGGTGCAAATGTGTTTTGGGTCAGTTTTAGGACAGGGTCGGCTCCTGAGAGTCCTTCGCCTCCTTTTCTGTAATCAAAGAACCAGTTATACACTAGCTCAGCGTGTGTGAAGGCTTGGAGCTTGAGAGGCCAGTATTGGACCCCAATGAGAAATAAGACAGATATAAAGAATAAATTGTAAATTGAGACAAAGGTCACCACCACAATGTCAACCTATTTGTCTTCATCTGCAGTGTGTTGTTGGGCCACGAGAGGCCAGTAGTGCCATGATGCAAATATACCCTTATTTTACACTAATTTCTTCAATCTTCAATTGGGAAAATTATAGAATCTATTATATAGATATACTACTAATTTAAAAACATCTTTTGTACTAAATATATGACCTTGAATTGTTTCTGTGACCGCGACCGTATACTTTGACGGCGCTCAGCCTCAGCCTGGTGAATGAATTCGTTGAGCGTTAATTAGGATGTAAATATCATTGGGTGCGAGTGTTTCCCACCTCTAACCTGTCATTCCTGTGCAGAGCCCACAGGGGCGCCAGCCAGCCTGAACGCCACAGCGCTGTCCGCCTTTGAGATCCAGGTGTCCTGGGCGTCTGTCCGGCAGCCCAGCCCAGAGGGCATCCTGAGGGGCTATGAGGTCTCTATGAACTGCTGCCTGGGGGCTCCACCTCCTCGTCTGCTAGGCTAGTGTGTGTCGGGGGCGTGTCGGGTGGAGTGCCTGCGGTTGGCTTTGATTTGTCTAATATATTTCTCTAATCTATGTCCTTACATCAGTGTGATAAATTTGATCGATCTTAATTTAATATGATTCGTAAATTCAAAGAAAGCAAGATTATTACTATTGCTACGAATAAATTCTATTCACAATCTTCAGTTAGTCACATGAACATTACACAAACACATCCTCTGACCAGCAGGAGAGAGGGCGGGGCTTCCTCTAACCGGTTTCCCCTCCCTCCAGATCCGGTACTGGCGGCAGCATGAGCGAGAGGCGGCGGCTGACCGCATCCGGACAGCGGGGCCGGGCACGGCGGCGCCCGTGGCGGGCCTGCGGCCCAGCACACGCTACCACGTGGCCGTTTTGGCCTACAACAGCGCGGGCTGCGGCCCCTCGTCGCCGCGGACCACCGTCACCACCCGGAGACCACGTAGGTGGACCCACGCAGCACGCCCAAACACACAGGTCCCCCAACAGGGCCCTGCTGTCATGGAATCAGACTCAGACACGCCTTAGTCCCACTTAATACTCTGATTAAGATTAGATAAGTATAATCACGACCCCGACAAAGCACCCCAACCACACAGGACCCAGGGCCCCGCCCTCTTACTGTCATGGAACCCGACTCATGATGGGGTCGTGACGCGGGACACGACATGACATGTCTCCCCCGTCTCCAAACGTCACGGGCCGTCCCCGGGAGGGGGTTCACACCCTGATGCTGTTTCCTGGAGCCTTGGGGCCGTAACGTACTCGGTGGGGGATCTGGGACCTATGAGGCCCTTTGTTGCCTTACCCGCCCCGGGCCCCCAACAACCACCGCTGGATCCCTTTCATAGGGAGGGTCACCGGACACCCCGCACGCCGCCGGGCGCTGGGCGTTCCTCCTCATCCCCCTATTCTTAGAACTGAGGAGAACAATTGTGGGAAGTTTGACAGGCAGCTATCAAATATTCCCTCCGGATGTTTTGCATCGTCCTTGTTTACTACATGATGTTACCCGGTTACGGATCATTGGTAAAAGCTGCAAATTGTGTTTTTCTGGTAGAATGTCTTTTCTTTTTACCTTGATTTATTCAGGGAAGGCCATTAAGAGCCGGCTCTCTTTTCAATGACTCCCTCAGTACAACACAAATAAGATCAGAAATACAAATGTACAATAAATATAAACAGTAGATCAAACAACCAAAACAGAAATGTAATACATATAACGATGCAATACAATAGGACAATTAAGAAAGCTATTTTGAACACAAGCAATCCCTATTGAATTTGAGTTCAATCATCACCTTGAACTTCTCAATTATCTGTATATGTTTGTGCACTCTCTAGCTTGAGAGTGTTTATTTTCCCGAGATTGTTCTGTAACCTCCTGATGTTGTTGGCTGGCAGCCCCTAACCGCCCCCCCGGCAACGTGTCCTGGAGGACAGAGGGGTCCTCGGTCAACGTACGCTGGGACCCGGTCAAGGCCCTGCACAACGAGTCCGCCGTGCTTGGATACAAGGTGGGCATTGCCAGAGTCTGAATGTGTGTGTGTGTGTGTGTGTGTGTGTGTGTGTGTGTGTGTGTGTGTGTGTGTGTGTGTGTGTGTGTGTGTGTGTGTGTGTGTGTGTGTGTGTGTGTGTGTGGGTGGGTGTGTGCGTACATGTCTGTTCAATGCAAATATAGAAACTATATTGCAGTGAAATGAGAGAAATTCGTAACATTATACTTTCCAAGTCAAGAAAAAAAACACATTTCATTTAAGGCTGTAAATGTATTTGGAACACGGCCCATGTCCCCACGTGTTGGGCCCCTGGGGTAACGTGTGTGGATGGGCCATCAGGTTCTGTACAAGCACGAGGGCCAGGCATCCCTCAAGGTGCTGGACCAGGGCCAGACCTCGGTGAAGCTACCACTGCCCAGTGACAACGGCTACCTGGTGCTGGAGATCCGGTCCTGGGGCGAGGGCGGGGACGGGGCCGCCCACGAAACCATCGTCTCCCGGGACTCAGGTGGGCCCCCCAGAGACACGCCTTAATCCATTTAATACTATGATTAAGATAAGGGGCTCACACACGCCCAGAGACATGCCTTAATCCCACTTAATACTCAACAAAATTAATTAAATAAAGTGGCTCACGCACAGACACACAGAGACTTAATGCTCAAATTAAGGTGAGTTAAGGGGCTCACACACACACACACCCAGGGACTGGATCCTCTGATTAATACGAGGGGGCTCCCCTGTATTCAGATGAAGGTCTGACCCTGTTCCTCTGTCCCTGTCCTGCAGGCACTGGGATGATGGTCCAGAACAGCGCCGCCTCAGCGCGGCCGTTTGGTGTTCTCTGCCTCTTCCCAGGCGCAGTGCTCCTCTCTCTGATTGGCCTGGTCCACGTGTGATCTGCCACAGCCAATCAGGCCAATCAACAGCCTAATACTATCGCTGAAATATTTTGTGTTGTTGTTTCTTTTCACGAGGATGGGGTATCGTGGGCGTTCAGGCCAGGGATGAGGCCCCCCGGCCCCCAGTAGGGGATCGGGTATGACTCCATTAGGTAATATGTGTTTTTCATAAGGAAATCCAAGAGCTTTTTGATTTTATTTGTAGGAATGTGTGTGTGGCTGAGCCTAGTGGTGAAGGTGGGGTTGGGGGTACTGAGTAAGTGATTTCACACATAACAACCTTTTTCACAGAGGTGTAAGAGTAGGGGTGGGCACAAGTGTGGCTAGTCACACTCATTATGTAATCCACTTCATGAGCCACACCTGATTTGGCCCCAATAGGGGGCTAAGACCTCATGAGTATGGCCTTATGGGAGCAGTGAAATGCCTTTCTCATTATCATTGACATTTGGGTTTTGTATTCCTTCCTGCTGCATGGAAGTAAAGGTTTGACTCTGACATCGACCCTGTTCAAAGGAATTGTCAGAAAGTAAAAGTTATCAGTAAAGAATTTCGAATTGACTACCAAGAGGTGAACCCCTTTAACAAAGAGTCACTTGCTCAGTGAATGGTTGCAGCCAAAACATGGATCAGGACTTGGGTTTGTGAAGGGGGTACAGTCCACCCCGGGGGGCAGCGGCCTCATGCAGACCTACACCGACATGTGAGGGACACCCACTCTGACCTTTGATTGTTAGAACCAATAATGTCTGTAATGTATATTTCTTATTCAGTGTATATATTTTGATTATTGTGTTCTGTTTATCTCTGCTGTAAGTATATCAAACGTGTGTTAAAAGGTATGACTCAACTGAATGAATGTCAAAAACATATTTTACTTTAATTTGGCAATTAATTTGGGAAAGGGAAGTCTGGGGCCCCCTGCTTGAGCTGCTCCCCCCGCGACCCGACCCCGGATAAGCGGAAGAAAATGAGATGAGACTTTAATTTGGCTTCATTGTTCTCTGAGCTCTCAACTTGGTTGTGCCTGTGTCGTTGTGTAAGATAATGCAGACACTTATGTCTAGACACTGGTTCAGCGTTTGGGTTTGTGGGGCCATAGAGGGGATTGATATTGATCTTAAGTAGTCGTCACGGTCCCAGCAACAGTGTTATCGTTCTCATTGGACACTCAGCAGTGCCGTCATGTCATTTAATGTGTCACATAACAAACAGCTAATACATAACCCCGGTTAAGTTCAGAGTCAAGGCAAAATGACTCCCAAGGTTGGTCTGGAATAGGATGATAATGAAATGAATGATTACTGATCTTTGTTTTGATGTAGTTATCTAGTTTCAGATTGCATTGGCCACATATCTAGATTGACCATAAAAGTGTCAATGCTACAGTAAAAACATCACACCAGAATCATTCAAAACCGGCGCAATAGGATCCATGATAAACCTGTCCAATATTCCTTGTAGAAAAGTGGATTGCTGCTTCTTGGTGGTTCTTAAAAGGACAATTTGTATTTATTTATGATTATTATTACACGTTTGTTGTACCAGTTTACCAATGTGACAGTAATGTGTGAATGACTAATATTTCAGCCATTACCTTCTGGAACCTCTGTCCATACTCATTCAAAGCAAAGATTTGAGATTTCAAATGTGATTGGATTTAGATAGGACAATAAAAAACAGCCGCACTCCCAACCCTAACAGGAATGGAATAATCTATCAAATCTTAATTGTTTCTGCATTAAAAGGGTTCTCGTTTGCAAATTCCTAAAAAAATATTTTATTTTTCGTATTCTGAAGAGTTGAGTCAGAAGAGGACTTTTGTAATGCCTTCCTTGTGTGAATCATCGATAAGTTAAGTTTACAATATCAATCTTTTTAATAATGACAAGGAAATTTTTGGCTTTCTGTATACACACACACACACACACACACACACACACACACACACACACACACACACACACACACACACACACACACACACACACACACACACACACACACACAGTAGATCACATTAGAAACATAGAAACACATCTACATGTACACCTTGGACCACGCTTTCTAGATAGATTATTTAAGAAAAAAATGAAAAACATGTGTGCTCATGATTCTTCATTAAAAATAAACAAACATTGATTTAAACTGGGTAAGTTTGAAATAACTGAGGGTTTTTTTACTTGAAGCCATTCAAGAATTGTGTGCTTTTTGTATTCCTGTAGTCTGTACAACAGCTTTGTGATGTAGGTCTGGTCTATGAAGCTGTCACAAAATGTCTTCCCTGTTTCCGATCCCATTGGACTCAAGCCGTCATCTCACCAGTCCTTTCTGCTAGTGATTAGGAAACTGAATGTTATTTTCCAGTGTCAAATGCTAAACATGTGTGTTTTGCTGATGCAGTTAGAAACATTTGTAAATATTATACAATAAACACTTTGGGATAGAAATTAGGAAATGTGTGTGCATTTTCGATATCTATGTGTGATTCCTAAAGAGGAGCACACAGGAAAACGATTGATCATTACTATAATAGTAGTTCTAATAATAATAAATGAACAAATTCCACAAGGTCAAATTAAAGTCAGACTCAAGTTGCCTCCACACACATGCAAAGTCAAAGATTAGCCATTCATTATTAACATACACAATGTGTGTACAATGTTACAAGGTAAGTAAGGTGCATAAGGCTATAATAGGACAATGCTTGAGCTTACTAATACATTAGTTTGGATGGCCACACAGCATGCCTGTGCCTGCTGGGAGGGATCCCTGCAGGGCCATCAAACACAAGGCCCTGCCGTCTGATCCATGACACACTCTACATGTAGCTGTATAGTTAGATGGAGTTGTGCCATGGTCACTCATATGGTCAATTATTCAAAAAATGCTTTTGGTTCCTTGGAGTCAAGATCATTAAACTCCCATTTCGCATGGCTTCTCCCAATAGTTTACGTAAGTATGATAAGACTAATACATAAAAGAAAACAATACCAGGAAACAGCAGTGATAGTAGCAGATGTTTAAAAGGTGATGCTCGTGCGAGTACAACTTTCAAATAATGGATTTGGTGCCACGGCCCTGTGTGTGTGTGTGTGTGTATGTCTCTAAGTGTGTGTGTGTGTGTTTGTGTGTGTGTTTGTGTGTGTGTATGTCTCTGAGTGTGTGTGTGTGTGTGTGTGTGTGTGTGTGTGTGTGTGTGTGTGTGTGTGTGTGTGTGTGTGTGTGTGTGTGTGTGTGTGTGTGTGTGTGTGTGTGTGGTTCCTCTCAGTTCCGGTTAAATCCTGTGATAACCCAGACAACGTATCAGCTGACCTTTGTCACCGGGTCATTAATCACTAATAAGGATGAAGGTATAAATCAGCAAGCGTCTGTACAGCTCACATCAATCCCTTGGGCAGCTTTTACAGAGAGGTAACGTATATGTCTTCCTGTTGTACTTGTTTGTCACAGCGTGTCAGTTAATGTTACGTTGCAACTTGCTTATTATTAAGTGGTTAGCATGGGTGCGATCACAGGGGGACCAGCTTCTGAGAAACATGATGCTGTCCCCTGATAACAATTATTAATAAATAAATTATGTCATGATGTAAGCCTTTGGGCTTTATTTTCTCATCCCTGACTATTTATATATTTTCATGAATGACTCAGAGTGATGTTTCATATTAAATATAAAAAAATGTCAATCACACTGAATCACACATTCTAGAGGTTGTGTTTATGTCCCCCTATGCATCCTGCTCAGTGGTTTAAACCACTACATGTATGGGAATTGTGGGAATTTGGGAAATTAAGTGTACAGATTCCTTCATACAAATACCTTGGCTTGCTAGTGGACTTTGTTTCTCAGATTGTATCCCAGTAGCATCTCTCTAGCATGTTGTGTCTTCAGTGAGTGAGTCTCATGACTAGGTGTATGTTACAGCAGGTAATTTGATATATGAGGATGATATTAGTGAGGTCCAAGTTCCATGTTTGTGGTCCCCCCCACGAACAGAGATCTTTCCTAAATAAAGTCCATCCTAACGTTTAAGGCAAGCAGGCACTTAATGTTTGTATGTTTCTTTGTACAGAGATTGACATCGGGAAAAGCCATGGCCAGACTTGGTCTCCCCACAGGTAGCGGGCCCTCATTCTTTCACTATTCACCATCCATTATCTATTAATTTAGAATGTGATAAGCTGAAGATTCTTCAAGAAATCATTTCAAAGAACTTATTTGAAAGGATCTATATTTTTTATGAGATCTAAATATAACATGGGTCTAACAGTATTTCTGCTCAATGTCTGTAGTGTTTGGAGTTCTACTCGCGCTGCACACCGGTAAGCACACCCCCTGCTCTACGTTCCCTCAGAGCATGGGGCAGTAACGTTTTAATGTTGCATATTTACCGATCATGATGGAAGTAGTTACATTTAATTGCAAGATTATGCATAAGTGAAACGTGTTCATTATTATTGTCAGTGATTCAGACTACATTATGATGAAGATGACAATGATGATTATTGTGAAAAACCAATAAAAAGCATACAAATTACAAATCATTAAGCATATATCAGTGCAGTGCACTATTCCTATAAGTGTTTAAATTGTGTATACTTTTTTTCAACAAACTTTTATAATATTTAATATGGAATGGGGCAAAAATGTGAAAACCAACCACTCCAATACTGAGCACCTTGGAGTTGTTAAATTAAATAGTCATATGTAGACCCGGAAGTAAGGAGATCTCCAAAAGGGTTTGCACTGCTCTGACCACAGGGGGCGCTGCAACTCGCGGTCAAACCTAAGCAGCCACGCCCCGTTTTCCAAAAGGTTCTCAAACTTGATATCTGGAACTTATTTGAGGTGCTGAATCTTTAAGGACCCATAAGGTCTGTCTTAAATGTTTTTGGAAAACATTGTGAAAACAAACTTGTAAACCCAAATGACCCAATATTTGCTAGAAATGCTCCTTGATAATTCCTGACACAAGGCTATTTTTTTATTTTATGATCCAGAAAAAAATTGCAGTTATTCGCAAATACGATTATGCAAATAACTTTGATTATTCAATCACTCACAATCCACTTTAGAGAACCCCAGGGTCCTAGAACTATTCCTAGAACCACGTTTTTTATTGAAAGCTTAACGTCACAGTATCAATTCCAATTGATTACTGTTGCAGGTGTAGTATAGAAGTATAGAAACCATAAGCAGGTCTCCGAAAAGTAAAGTACGTCTCTGGCGATAGGGGGCGCTACAACTCGCAATCAAACAAAAAAAATCAGCCCCATTATTCAATCAATCACAAGTCCGCTCCAAAGTCAACCAGGGACTTGGAACTTTGCGTGCTCGCTCATTAGCCTTGCTAGCATTAACATGTTAGCCTGCTCATGGAATATTGGGCAAAGGACGAGTGAGCTCATGTAACCACACACATTTTCTTCATAAAATGCACATGCAGTGAAATGTGTAGTTATTATTGTTATTATTTGTACAAATATTATTTACATTATTATGAGTATAATTATTAGTATTATGTGTATCAGTCTGATTACTATTTCCCCATCCTCAGCCACATCCACCAAGCTGGTGTGTCACATGACCAACTGGGCACAGTACAGGCCCGCTTCCGGTAAATTCTCCGCTGACCACATCGACCCGTTCCTCTGCACCCACGTGGTGTACGCTCTGGCCACCATCAACAGCTTCAACCAGCTCATCCCCACCGAGTGGAACGATGAGGATCAGTACAAGATGCTCAACAACCTCAAGGACATGTATGTCGCTCCAGCTCTGCAGCACCTCTATGCTCTTTCCTTAGAGCATAGAGCCCCGTCCATCTCCCCATCAACTCATCCACTCATCCATCCATTCAGCCATTCATCCATCCAATCCATCCAATGTCTCTTCAATCATTCATAATTTTACCCAACCTTGTATCAAAATGCAAAGCATCTAGCTTCAACGTTTCTTATTTGGATTGTTCCAACTGAAAAAAATCAGCAATAATAATGTTCCACAAATGAAAAGTGGCCCTTCCAGATTATTTAGATTTGTAGGCAATCTTTCTTATTGGGATACAATTTTTTGGGTCCAAAAGTGACCCAGGCCCTCGTTAATGGTCCGCTGTGTTCTGGTTTAAGAGGACGTTTCTGATGACTCTGTTCTTCCTCTTCAGTAACCCACTACTCAAAACCTTGCTGTCTGTCGGAGGTTCAACCAATGGCATCAGTCCGTAAGTTATGATGGTTTACATTTAAGATTTCATCTATACCATTTTAGACAGTTGTGCCGTTAGAAAGCAACTTGTTTATATATCTTATATATGTATCTATAATATATGAAAAATATACCCCGACTGTCTCCAGATTCATCGGCATGGTTTCCAAGCCGGAGAACCGCGCAGTCTTCATGAAGTCAGCCATCAGCTTCCTCCGCACAAACAACTTTGACGGCCTGAACCTGGACTGGGAGTTCCCCGGGCAGAGTGGCAGCATGGGGTCCGACAAGGACCGCTTCTCCGATCTCGTTGCGGTACGCAAACTACATCCTCTCACAGACGCCAGTAGTGCTGCTGGACCTGGAATCAGTTTCATCTCACAGGTTTGGAGCGGCTCAGGAGGCAGAGCAGGTTAACTTGCAACCGGAGGGTTGCTAGTTTGATCCCCTGGCTCCTCCTAGCTGAGGGTTGAGGTGTCCCTGAGCAAGACGCTTCACCCTGACTGCTCCTGACGAGCTGGCTGTTGCCTTGCATGGTTGGCACCAATTTGTCTATGAATCGTTTTTGACGAAAGTGTCTGCTAAAATGCCCTGAAGAGATCTAATCTGAACATGTTTGTAACTTTGTGCAACAGGAGCTGGACGAGGCCTTCGTGCAAGAGGCCAAAGATACCAGGAAAACCCAGCTGCTCCTGACAGCAAACGTTGCTGCTTTTCTGCCTATCATCAACAGGGCCTATGATGTGCCCAAAATCGCCCCGTGAGTCAAATTCAAAGGTTCAACTAAGAAATGGAATCAGAGTCACTTTTATAGGAAATATAAGAGCAATAATTAAACGTAGAAGCAAGGCTCTTGGACTGCAGCTTCGTCAACCTGCTATGGTATATCCATGGGTCAAATGGTTATTGGAGTTTATCTGCTCACCAGTCACCTGGACTTCATCAACGTGATGACTTACGACTATCACGGCCACTGGGAGGCCCGCACGTCACACAACAGCCCGCTGTTTAAAAGCAGCATCGATTCTGGCTCCCAGCTTCAACACAACATTGTAAGAATATGCCTACTACACACACACACTCACGTGTGTGTGTGTGTGTGTGTGTGTGTGTGTGTGTGTGTGTGTGTGTGTGTGTGTGTGTGTGTGTGTGTGTGTGTATGTGTATATCATGTATAAGACACAAGATGATAATTTTTCTGTAGCATAATAAGTGTGAGATTTGCTGGATCCTAAACCAGTTGTGGGATGGATGCTAATCCACGGTTCTCTTGTGGTTGTCAGAACTCTTCCATCTCCCATTGGCTGTCTCTGGGAGCCCCTGCGGACAAGCTGCTCCTCGGCTTCTCCACCTACGGCCGCACCTACAGCCTCCGGGGCTCCGACAGTACCCTTGGTGCCCTAAGCACCGGGGCCGGAGAAGCGGGCCCTTACACACGCACCGCTGGCTTATGGTCCTACTATGAGGTACGCTCCTACCGTCAGAACCAATATTAACTGTTCAATCACTTCCTAGAGGCTTTTAGCCAAATCTTCTGCCCGTGAATGTTTAATTATAATCATATAATTATGAAGCAGGTAAGGGTTGGTACACCAACCAGTTATTTTTCTGTTTGCTAACAAGAACAACTGAAAGGGCTTAGCGAGTGTTAGGGTTGTACTGTACTTGGCATCAATGGTACCTTTTACTACGTAGCGCAAAGCTTGATATTTAGCCTTGCGCGATACTTACCTCACCCATTGTCCATGTAGGCGGTTGATAAAATGAAAGGTCATGATGACTCATGAGTACTTCAATTATCGATAGTAACATAGATTTTACGTCAATAACTATTCACGACCTTCAGTGGACCCTGTTATTGTGCAGATTAGTATCCATTTTGAGCGAGTGTTGGACGTGTGTTTGCGCGTGTTCCCAGGTCTGTTCTTTCATCAATGGAGCCTCTGTCAACTGGATCCCTGAGCAGAAGGTGCCCTATGCCACCAACGGTGTTGTCTGGGTCGGATACGACAATGTGCAGAGCTTCGCTGCCAAGGTGACCAAGCTTCAACGCCATTGGTCAATAATTTATGTTGCTCCATCGCTTGTCTATTGCAGTGACAAGGCCTGCCCTAAAGATGGCTCTGACATCCAGGTCGTTCCACACGGGCTTAGATCCCATATTTATACCTGCATTACGATTTTACTGCAGCACTTTACTCCATTATACAAATCTGGACTAGAACGTTTCTCAAGAATAGAAACTGCCCGTCCAAGAGTTTATTCATCCATCTGTTTTACCCCCCACTGTAATAATAGAGTAACACAAATAGCTATAAGATTGTCTACAACTTATTCTGCTCATTAGTTGAGCTTTGATCATGCCTGACGCCCCCCCCCCCCCCCCTGGCCCCCTCCACCGCCTGCTCAGGTCGAGTGGATGAACAGCCAAAGCCTGGGAGGAGCACATGTGTGGACCCTGGACCTGGACGACTTCAGCGGCGTCTTCTGCTCGGAAGGAGCCTACCCTCTGGTCACCAACCTGAGGAACTCCATGGGTAAGCAGCCTGAGAACACACCAGCCCCCCAGTAGCCAGTGATAACCCCTTTAGGTTACCTGAACAAAATAAGCATAAAATAATTATAACAAAGTGGTGGGTGGCGCTTACTAGCAGATTCAAACAGATAAAATAACTATAACGAAATTGTCGACACCTTTGTTCTTTTTTTTTATTCTTCAATGCTTCATTTTTATACTTTAAATGGAACTCAATAGCAAAAAACTAGTCCTATATTAGTATGAGTTTTTATTTTAGATTGTCTGAACTCAGGCAGGCTTCCAGAGTGGTGGAAATACTGATAAACCAATCAGTAGTGTTAGGAATGAAAGGGTTTAATAGGTTTCCCCTATTTCAAGTCACCTTTATAAACTGAAGAAACTATGAATAACTCTTGTATTAATAGAATGTAAATGGAAACACAAAATTATGTTGTATTAAGGATTGTAATTGTAATTTAATGATTAGAAATGTAACGCAATACCATGGAGAATATTACATCAGTATGAAGCCCAGTGAAATGGAAACACTGATGAAGCCCCTCCCCCCGGCTGCAGGCTTCCCCCCTAAGCCCACCGCCCCCCCACGGCCAACCACCACCAAGGACCCCATCGTGTCCTTCTGCGCGGGACGACCTGACGGCCTGTACGAAAACGTGGCAGACAAGACCACCTACCTGCAGTGTTTCAACGGCATCACCTACGTGCAACGGTGCCAGCCTGGACTCATCTACTACGACGCCTGCAAGTGCTGCAACTATCCCTGAGAGCCACCGGAGCTGACCACCTCCACGCTGAGCAGAGTCAGCCCCCCCCCCCCCCCCCCCCCCCCCCATTCCTCTCCCCCTGGGTCGCTCCCTGGATACAGAAGAGTGGTCTACTTTACCTCTTTTCAGCTTTTCCTCATAAAAATCATTCTTCACACTCTGACTTTTGTTATTGCATTGGTGATTTTTAATTGTGTATACATATAAAGATAATAAAGAAGAGTATAATGTAAAGTATGTACTAGGGTTAATTTACTTCCAACGTCCATCCAATCATATTGGGCTGGCAAACGATTACATTTTTAATCGCGATTAAACGCATAGTATTGGTGAGTTAACTCATGATTAATCACATTTTTTATTATATTTGAAATCCATTGCAATTGAAGTTAAATGAGATTATCAAATGGAATAACACATTAGGCTATCATTCATACCAAATTTACATACCACATTTAATTGTTCCCCCTTCTGCCCAAAAAAAGTCCTATGTTTCCCTGTAGCAATGCATACCGGGGAACATAGGACCCTTTTTTGAAAAAGGGTCCGATGCTCCCCACTGTTGCGGGGGAACATAGGACCCTTTTCTAGAAAAGGGTCCTATGTTCCCCGCAATCTATCAATCTTTACAGTAGACTCTCAGCATGGCCAGCAGGCATACCGTCACATGGCCCACCTTAGCTCAAGCAGCCCAAAACTTAAATTTGCACAGCAGCTACTTTCCGGTTACCTTGCAGTTCATTTTTTTGCTTATTAAATCTAGGATTATTCATGTTTGTATATTCCCACCCCTAATCATATTGTCTTGCACCGAGGCTTAGCTTTAACTTTTATTATCCTGCCTGTTCTCCATTGTGCACCCTTGTGTGGAGAGTTTAAAACTAAATTTCCTTATACATTCACCTCTAATAACGTTTCATTTAATTTGTTTAATTATATCTGTTTCAGAAATTAGTGCTGTACGAAATGTATAAATATCTGTTTCAGATATAAAGTGCTATACAAATATATACATATATAATATAGCTGCATGCAGCAATGTGTGTGACAAGCATAATGGGACGTGATAAACTAATTCTGCCGGACGGACGTAATCGGCTAGGTGGCTACATGACGACCGTCTCGGTAATCGGTAATAACGACGGCTGGTGAAATGAACTATAGCATTATGCGAACACGCGTCAATGTTTACCAAATGGAAAAATTACCCTACCTAGTGGTAAGGGCGCATTATTGTCTGCCCGACATAACAAGGGACACAAATACATTGGGGTATTCCGAACAATATCCCTAACAGAGACACAATGTAAACAAGCATCCGGTCATAAGACTATGAGCCAAGTTTGGTTCGGATGCATGAAGGCCTTGCAGAGAGATGAGCTCACTTCCTGTTTGACATCCCCCTGAGATCGAAGGTCACCAAATTGTTTGGATGTCCCCAGAATGATGTCATGAGTCTATGTACCAAGTTTGGCTATGATATGTTAAAGAGATGCTGAGAACAGGCTTACTTGCTATTTGGCGGCTTTGCCGTCAAGTTTGATTGGTCACGGCCAAACGGTTTTGAATTAAAAAAAAGCTGGCACATTTGTTCAGCTTGGTCTGAAGATCATAAATGACAAGTTTCATGATGATTGGACATAATCTGTTGCCTGTGGTTATGTATATTGATTGTGACAACTCTGAACATGGCGGCAAATTTCTGAGGTTGCCATGGGAAATATTTGATTACCTATATGGGGCGGTCTGACAGTATCACCAGACATTGAAAATAACTGTGTTAAAAAACGTCTTTGTTAATTATAGCGCCCCTAGAGGTCAATGATCACCAAATTCATTGAGCGTCCCCATGATGATGTCATGGGTCTATGTCCCAAGTATGGTTAAGATATGTCAAAGGGCTACTTAGAAATCGGGTTACTTCCTGTTTTTTTGATTGGCTGTAGCGGCCAAACGGTTTTGAATTTGAATAATATCTGATTGTTTCATATCAAGCATGGCCTGAAGATCATGTGTGCCAAGTTTCGAGAAGATTGGACAAAATGTGTGATAGGAGTAGCATTTTGAAGGTTTTTGACACAAACAAAGATGGCGCAAAATGACGTCATAGGGTGCGTTGGACTCTGCTTGGTTCAAGGATTCCAATGATACCATGTTTATGAATATTGGATGAATGGGTCGAAAGTTATAAACATGAATGCATGTCCAAATTTGACCTGTTGGTGGCGCTAGAGCTCATGGGCGAGCGACCTGAAATTATCTTGATGGGCTAATGGGGCTGTCCTGAACCAGTGTGCCAAATTTCACAACTTTTCACCAAGGCAATATAAGACTCCCATATGGTCGTAAAGTAGTCCGCCCCATGGTCATATTCTAGGACTGTTGTTGTTTAAAATCGAATTACTCCGCCCTGTATCTTTCGGCATTGAAGCCTATTCATTTATTTATTTCAGCAGGTATGAAAATTGTATACCAGATTTCATACCTGATTAAACAGCTGTTATGGAGAAATATCTGATTTAAAAAGTGTTGTTATTGAGAGATTTGCACACATCGTCAGGCCAAGTTCCAAATCGAAGGTCGACTTGTATTTCTTCTTTTCATGTATTTGCAATGCACTCGCTAAGCCTGTTGTTAAATTGTTGTTAGATTGTTAAAATAAAATATGGAAGAAATAACTATAATGTCGAATCTGTCCTTTGAATTTCTTTTTTTTCCAGAGTTGTTGTTTCCATTGCACATAGGCTATTCTAATTAGCCCGACATCATATGACGAGTGTTGCGGATGGCACTTCAAAAGTGTTGCAGTAACATTAGGCTATTAGTTTATTTTTTAATTCTTACTCACAATTAGTTTGGTTAACATGTTTTAATGTAGCTCAAAATATACATGTTAAAAATATATATAAATTGTGGGTGTGGTCATACGCCAGTAGTTTCTGCCCCACCGAAATGAAGGGGCACCGACCGCACGCTACTGCAATTCAATATGATCAACTGATAATAAGGTACCATTTTACAATAAGGATACAATAAGGATACATTTTACAATAAGGATACAATAAGGTTTACCATAATAAACATGAACACCAAGAGTAAATCATAACCAGACAATTGGTTGACGTTTTGTGGATGGTTAGTCAATTGTTAGTATAAGTTTTTTACTGCTGATGCTCATGGTAATTATAGGGCCTTATGACATGCAAAACGCTCTCGTTTAGATGATGATTCTGGGTATAGGTTCACACAGACACCTGACTGGCTCAGGGCTGGTTAGTGCTGCACCATATCACACAGCCCTCTTATAATAAGCCTTCCAGCAGCTCATGTTCGAAACACTGGACTGGACTGAACCCCAAGGCCTTGTCCAAAGTGCTCTATCAGTAATCTTATCACTGTTTTTCCAGCATGCATTGTTCAGCACAGTGTACTACACAGCCCCATACACTCACTGTAATTTATACAGGGAACCCCCCCATGACAGCCCCCTTCACCCTTCCCTATACCAATAGCCCAGCTTGTGTTCGAAGCTTTGCATACAACTATGGCGACGGTTGAATATGACCAACATGATACACGATTAGACTTGGAATATCTTAACAAAATACTTCGATTGAAGTTCATTTGTGGTTGCCATTCATTTTGCAAACACCTGTATCTTGAATGAGTGCATGCAGAGGTCAAATATACGAAATAGTCACAACACTAATAGTGATTAGATAACCACACATGCAATGGTTACTTATCAGTGGTAGATGTCACTGATTTCGATTGTACTTATCTCTAGACCTTGCCCAGTAGAGTTCTTGCTGGGCAGCTTAATGAATAGCTACCACAATAAGTCCACAATGATATAACCTGGGTAATAATACACATTATAATGTGTATTATTGTTTTCCTTACTTCATCAATATCATTTATGTTATATTAAAAAGAATGTGAGCAACGTCTTGTCTCCGGACGTTCCCTGAAGCCCTCCTGTGGCCCGTGGATAAGGTAACCATCCTCCTGCAATGGGACAGGTTCTTTGTGTCTTTGTGAATGACTTGCAACTGTACCATAACATCCCACTCTCGGGATGATATTAACAGAGAGGTTATTTTGAATAACGATACCAATGATAATGATATATTGCATTTATACAGCACCTTTCATTATCAGCCACAATCTCAAGGGGCCTTACAGTTCTTAAAAAACAATTACAACTAGAAAACTGACAGCAGGGAAACAGAAGGATAAATTAAACTTGTGACGAAAGTCTCAAGGCCGGTTTTAAAGCATGCGAAGTCTGGCCAGCCCTTCAGGGTCTGAGACAGCGTCCCAGAGAGATTATGGTGAACCATTTTGATGATCTCTCCCTGCATGCCCTTGTCCTCCTGTTCCTTCCATTTCACACCCAATCCACGGGCCTCCGGCTGATAGGATGTCCCAATACTGAGGTCTTTCCCATACATCGCATTGCAGACCAAGTCAGGGCACTAAACCTGAATCTTTACCCGACTCTGGCAGCTGTACCTTATCACAATTTTCAACCTAATAATCCTATCTATATGTTTTCTTTCATGTTATATGCAGATATGCCACTCCCAAATGTAAATAAAAAGCTATTCTGCAGTGGCTATCTGCACATAGAGAACACAAGAGTTACAAGTCGAAGCTGGCTGAAATTAGGGCTCTGTTTGACAAAATCCAACTGTATTCATTCTTTACATCTTTTGGTCAGACTGCAATAAGTAGGAGAGCCATTCTTCTTAAATATGATGATCATAGATATGATGTCATTCTTAATATTGGTTAAATAATGTATGGTTTAATAACTCATCTGTTAGGACTAAACTTATGCAATTCCATATGCATAAGGTAAACAATTCAGACTTTCTTTCGTAATGTTCAAACAGCTGAAAACCAAGTTGGGAGTTTTGAAATCAAGATGAAGAAGCTCACTATTAGCTGGTAAGTGCTTAAAGCCGATAAGATCAATGACATAGGCTTCAATTAAATAACTTTAATCAAATAATGATGCAATATTGAAGACATATATATATGTATGTTTATTAAGTTATCAAAGTAAGTAGTACTTTCTTGACAATCTAGATGAATCCCATGCTGTGCACATTGCTTGGTAACACGTGGGAACATTAAACATGTTCATCTAAGTTCATGTAAACGAGTATGTGAAGCACTGCATCGTGTAATATGAAATGAGTGTTGTAATATTGAATTATTATCACAGACCAAGCACATGACTGACCCTCATTGTTCTATCAACCATAGCCACTACCTCCCAGATGGTGTGCTACTTCACCAACTGGTCCCAGTACAGACCGAACCAGGGGAAGTATACACCACAGAACCTAGACCCGTTCCTCTGCACCCATCTGATTTATGCCTTCTCTATCATCAACAACAAGAATGAGCTGGTGACTTATAAATGGAATGACGATGTACTCTACAAGTCTTTCAATGGTCTGAAGACAAAGTAAGTACTGTATTCAATTGATCACTTTTGTACCCGCAGAACAAAGTTTGAATTAGGTGTACACTAAATGATGAATCTTGGCACTCTGCTGACTCTATGACAAGCTTCAAGGTTGCACATTGTAAAAACATAACTACTGTTCCATAACTACTTCCAAGGAATCCTGAGCTGAAGAGTCTCCTCGCGGTTGGAGGTTGGAACTTTGGCTCAACCCAGTGAGTCCTTCTTGCATATGTTCTTCTTCTCTAGGTCTAAGGCCGGTTTATAAAAAAACAGTTATTGCTGAGTGATTCACTTTTAGGTAAAAAATGGCAATTTAATGGTTCTGTTCCTTTCTCCTACAAGCAGTATCACCTAGGCCTACCTACATTATTTTAAAGTCCTACTTAAGATTGAAGAATTGGAGGAGGAAACATGTTATTCACGCATATCAACCATCCAGGTTCTCCATCATGGTGTCCAACGCAGACAACCGTCAGACATTCATCCATTCATCCATTCATCCATTCATCCATTAAGTTCTTGAGCGCTCATGGCTTTGATGGTTTGGACCTGGACTGGGAGTACCCTGGGTCTCGTGGAAGTCCTCCAGAGGACAAGAAGAGGTTCACTCTGCTCTGCAAAGTGGGCTCAAGGTGGTATCAGTGAAGAGATCAGTCAGAAGTTCCAGAAGTTCAGTCAGTTGTTCATTAATTTAATTTTATGTATATACAGGAACTTGTGGCTGCCTATGCATCTGAGGCATGCATCTGAGGCAGCTGCCACCGCCACACTGCAGGGAAAGGAACCATTGATGCTTGATATGAGATCGCTGAGATTGCCAAGTACAGTACCCCCCGAACACTTGCTCAACCCTTTCAGTTTTACTTGTTAGCAATCAGATATTTTTTACATTTTAATGCTATGTGCACCCCTAGGTCACTGGACTTCATCAACATCATGACCTATGACTTCCATGGAACCTGGGAGCGTGTCACTGGCCACAACAGCCCACTCTTCCGTGGTGCCCAGGACAAGGGTGACCTCATCTACTTCAACACTGTGAGAAGGGAAATGCCCACATGTCCATCATTTACATGACCAGGTCATCAAACAGGTTATTCTTACCCTACTGTTCCTAATAATTCCAGGACTATGCCATGGAGTACTGGGGGGGACCAAGGTACCCCAGTGGAGATGCTGCATATGGGTTTTGCTTCGTATGGTCGCACCTTCCGCCTGACATCGTCTAACACCGGTATTGGAGCCCCTGCCAGCGGCACTGCTGCAGCCGGGCCCTACAGCCATGAGGCTGGCTTCTGGGCCTACTACGAGGTGAGGGGTCTGGGTGGTTAGTATCAACCAGTCTAAAGGTCAGAAAGTGGGCCAACACAGTCGAATGACAGATCGTTGACATATTTGCCAGATCTGGACCTTCGTGAATGGCGCCAAAGTTCAGTGGATTGATGATCAGAAGGTTCCTTCAAGAACAGCGAGTGGGTTGGTTTTGATAACAGGGAGAGCTAGGAGGTCAAGGTAAGCATCAAAATCCTCACAATCATAACACTGTGATATTGAATACAGGAATATTCAGACGTGTCCCTTATTTGAATATTAATAATTATAATCAACTAAATTATCAGGTAAATTACATGAAATACAACAAGTTTGGAGGTGCTTTGTGTGTACCCTGGATCTAGATGACTTCAACGGAGAGTTTTGTGGAGAGGGAAGCCACCCTTTGCTGTCACATCTACGCAAACTCACCAACAATGGGATTTCCAGCCCGCTTCACCTCCACATGCAGTTGATGGTAAATATTTGCATTTTTTAAACTACATTCACGTCCCCCAGTGCCATCTACCACAGCCAAACCAGTGGTCACCACTTTTAAGCCAACAACCACCGCCAAACCAGTTGGTCGCACTCTTAAGCCAACAATTCCAAAGATCACCACTACCACCGTTCCGTCTACTAAGAAGACCCGTCCTATCCCTATGGAATATACGCCAACCCGGGGGACAGAACATCCTTCTTCACCTGCTTTTTGCTGCTGTTATTTCACAACAGAAAGTATACTTTTCAACTTTATTTATCTTAGTAGTGGTTTTAATCACACAGGAACAGGGGCAACCTGGTCTCACAGGAATCCGTGAAATGACTACGGACAAATAACTCGAAATCCGTGGCCACGGAATTCGCTCCAATGCGAGTTAATGACGCTGATGTTCCGTGGCTCACACACGGATCCCCGTTTCAACGAGCGAGTCAACCACGGGGGCTTAACTCAAAACCCGGGGTGGTCTCACTGAAACACTTAAATTGTCCTTGTTGTGTCCACGGAAGTTGCTCCAATGCAAGTAAATTACAATGATATTCCTTGGCACACACAGATTCCCGTTTCAATCTGTGTGTGTGCTCCCGTTTCAATCTGTGTGTGCGCCACATTTGACCACAGTGGGGGCTTAACTCAAAATCCGTGGTGGTCTGACGGAATCACCTCAATTGTCCGTGATGTGGCCACGGAATTTGCTCCAATGCAAGTAAATGACACTGTTATTCCGTGGCTCACACACGGATATCGGCGTGTTTCCGGTATGTGGCCACAGATTTTGAGTTAAGCGTCCGACTGTAGTCATTTCACGGATTCCTGTGAGACCATGTTGAACAGCGGATGCCCGTGCACTTGTCCCATACACCAGAGATGGGGGGACTCGAGTCGCCAGTTTTGCGACTTGTGACTTGCTTGACCAACACTAACGAAAGACTTGACTTGACTTTGACTTGCCCCTTCCTGACTTGTGACTTGACTTGACTTGAGTCATGTGACTTGCCAAGTCATTGCAGTCTTGTTCAATATTTTAAATAATAATAATAAAAAAAATATTAGATGAACATTGTTTTATTGTGCGCGAGAGCTCCTGACCTGCAACCTGGCAACCCCTCTTCCACGTAACGTGACATTCCTGCATGAGTCTAGTGAGTGAACATCAGCAGAGATGGAAGGCGCTCCGACCAACATCCCGAAAATAATCAATTTTGGCTATAAAGATTACACAAAATAAAAGAGGAGCGACATGCAAAATCTACAATGTCAAAATTACGGATTTGCCAAGCACCACGTCGAATTTCATCCGACATTTCAGGACAGCACATAAAGAAAGGTGAGTAACATGCAAACCTAGATGGATTAACGTCCTTGATTGTCATTTTGCTACTTGGCTGCTGACATTAGTGAGAGTACTAGTAGGCTAGTTGTTATTGATGATTTTACTTAAAACCTAAAAAATATATATCTGAAATTGCAAATCTGGTGAAAAGTAGCTGCTATTCTCGAAGCGCTAGCTAGCTGTAACACCAGAACTGACTAGCTAGTTGCTAAATATCAATGCATGCACGCCTCTAATGAGGTTACACGGAATCAAAACTTTTTTTGCGTTTTCATCCCTGAGCTTGAACACTAAAACTGCATGCCTAGAATATAATGAGGCTATACGGAATAAAAACTTCATTTTCAAATGTTATGACTACTTTGTAGGCAGTGATGGCAAGCTCCCACATCATCCTCTGGTTTGCTCTCTTGCTTCGCTAGGCATGCATGCATAGATAGATACTTAGCAGGCGGTGTTCAAGCTTATGGATGCAGACACGTGTAGAGAGAAAGGCAGAGGACGAGGGAGCACATTTAAGGAGGCACTAAATCATGATTTCACATATCAGGGGTGCAAACCTGTCACAGTTTTTAAGCCAAAATAGGTAATTTGTGTGATTCATATAGATCTGTAATAGATCGGGGGGGAGGCATTTTCAAAAAACTTTAAGGTAATGTGGAACGTTGATACACTGCAAGAACGTTTGGCTATGTAACGATGGCTATCCTGCTAATGTCAGACAGTTCTCTGACAGACGCCTCGCAAATCATATTAACCATTTTTGCTGGTTAGTGGTTACAATAACGGTGTTAACGGACAGTGCAGTGTATTTCTCGGTCACTCTGGAAAATCTTAGGCGCATTGGTCGCCCATTATGTATTTATCACTTCACTGGATTGGAAGTCCACTTTCCAGGCTCTCGCACGCCCCCTTCAGTGAGGCAGAGGTTACGTTTGCCTTCCCTATGTGCTTTTTCACTGCGGTTTTATGACAGATCAGCAAGACTAAATACCATACATGCATTTGCATACCTGAGCTTAAACACCAAAACTGACTAGTGTGCCTTCTAAATATCTATGCATGCATGCAATGAGGCTATTGGGAATTAAAATCTTACTTTCAGATGTTATGACTACTTTGTAGGCAGTAATGGCAAGCTGTGGAGTGAATACATGAGTTTAAAATGTTTCTTTTCTCCCCCCTCTGTCCCAAATGTTTAGATATGAAGAATACCTGCACTCTAAAGCAGCTCCAACGCAAGACTCAAGCCAGCCGCAGATATCCCAGTTTGTCACAAGCAGCAAGCAACAGTATACGTCAAGCCATCCCCAGCAGAACGCCATCACACGTTCAGTACTTTCAGACCTGGTAATTGATTGCAACTTGCCCTTGTCCATCATAGAGCACCCAGGTTTTCGGCGCTTCTTGTCTGTTGTTGACACAAGGTACAGCCCTGTAAGCCGAAGAACTCTTACATCAAAATTGGATGGCGCAGTGCTGGAAAAGCAAACAAAATTAAAGAATAGTCTTGCAAATGTTGAAGATATATCAGTTACAGTTGACATATGGTCAGATCGCAAGATGCGGGGCTTCTTAGGAATTACTGCCCACTGGTTGGATGATGGAGAAAGTGGAATAGTCCTGAAATCCGCTTTGCTGGCTTGTAATAGGTTCAGCGGTTCCCATACAGGGGAAAGAATTTGTGAGGAATTCGAGCAAATATGTGAGGAGTACCAGATCAAGAGAAAGCTATTGCACATTATATGTGATAATGCTGCAAATATGAGAAAAGCATTCAGCACTTGTTTTCCACAACATGGAGGCGAAGAGGATGAAGAGGAGGAAGGAGTTGAGGGCGATGACATGTGGACAGACTTGCCAGTTGAAGACCAAGAGAGGGTGGATCTTTTTCTCCAAACTAAAGCTCAGACAAGACAGCAGTGTTTTGCCCACACGCTGCAGTTAGTTGTGGGGGACGGCTTAAAAGACACCAAAATAGCTAATGCAGCTCTTGCGAAGGCCTGCAAATTGAGCAGCTTACTCCACAGCAGTACTTCTTTCAAGGACATTTTTGAGAGAGAGTTTGGGCAATCTGGCATTCCCTTCAGTTGTCACACGTTGGAACTCAACGCTTAGGCAATTGAAAGCAGTCCTGAAATGTGACGCCATGAAGCTCACAGCCATTCTTCAAGAGTCTGGACACAAAGAGACAGCATTCACATCAAGAGAATGGAGTCAAATTCAAGAGTTGGTGCGTGTCCTTGAGCCTTTTGCCGAGGCCACCGACCTCACTCAAGGTGAAAAAATGGTAACTATAAGTGCAGTGGCCCCCTGTGTCCTCTCCCTCAACCACCACCTGGAAAACTTAAAAGGCACTTTGTGCTACTTGGGGGGCTTCATCAAAACCTTACAGACATCTCCTCAAAGGAGGTTCAAGGGGATCTTCGTAAATGTGAAGATGGCAGAAAACTCATCATCTGATAGCCAGCCATTGCCCTTCTCTGACCCACTGTATCTGAAGGCAGCCATGCTGGATCCTTCTTTTGGCAGCATGTGGGTGACACATGATGTTTTGGTCGATGACAACACTAAGGAGGAGGTGTTAAAGATGATCAAAGGTATGTTATAGCTTTACAGTAAATACATGTCAAGTTAACCCATGCATGTTATAGACATCATCATATGATTTGGTGATTAAGCAATATTGTTTTTGCTTTTGCTCAAGACTTCATTCTGAAAGATGCAGTGAAAGTCGGCCCAACAACCCCACGCGTAGAAGAGGAGGAAGAGGTCCAGGAGACAGAGCCTCAGTCAAGCCTCTTTGCGTCCTACCATAGCAAGAGACAAAAGAAGGATTCAGCTTCAACGCCTCATATGCAGCTCACACACTTCTTGGAGATTTGTAGTGGACAGGACTGCCTCCACTTCTGGACACTAAACAAGCACACCCTTCCGTCTCTCTTCATGGTTGTGGTAAGACTGTTGCATGTTCCTGCATCCAGTGCCCCGGTTGAACGTGTGTTTAGCCATGGCGGGGTGATCATGAGACCCCATCGGTCACAACTCAGTGCAAAAGTTTTGACAAATTTGATTTTTTGCAAGTGTAATGGCCATTTGTAATGGCTCACAACTGTCAGTTGTTCGGATGAACATGTTCTGATGTTCACCCCCTCTCTCTCTCTCTCTCTCTCTCTCTCTCTCTCTCTCTCTCTCTCTCTCTCTCTCTCTCTCTCTCTCTCTCTCTCTCTCTCTCTCTCTCTCTCTCTCACACAAACACACACACACATCACACACACACAAATAAAAAGCTGTTTGAGATTCATTCATGTTGAGCTGATTCATTACGTAACTTATCTTCTTACATTTAAAAAAAAATGACTCTTATATAAATACAGACATTTGAAAAAAACGAATTTGATAATGACTTGACTTGACTTGACTTGACTTGATGATGAGACTTGACTTGACTTGCGTGACTAAAGCTGTGCTTGGACTTGACTTGCTTGATCCTCCTTACTGACGACTTGGACTTACTTGAGACTTGAGGGCTAAGACTTGCATGTATGGGACTTACTCCCATCTCTGCCATACACTCATAAGGTCATTGTTTGCTGTAACATGCTCGTCACAATCCTCACTTGGAAATGCCTGTCGCAACCAACAGGAGCCAGTATCTGGGCTGGGTGGTTTACTCCTTCTATCTGGCAGCCAGCTCCAATAGGTTTATGGGATTGATTCCCTGCCTTTTCCATAAGCATTAGCCAATAGATAATTGTCTTTAGATTGGCTACAACAGACGGTACCTAGGTCATTGAACAAGCATTACATGATTGCAAACGTAATCTACAGCAAATACAACAAGAAATGACAATACAACTCTGATAAAAATAAGAATAAGATTCTACATGTATCTATAATTGAAGAAATTATTCAAAAAATAATAATGAATATATAACACAATTGTACACCTTTGTCTGGGTATTAGTGTAGAGAGTGTACTGCTCTGGCTCACACAGAGTTATTGTTTTCTTCTATATTTAAACTTGGTTTCATTAGTATATGAGAAAGTATATTGCAAAGCAATGCTGTTTAGTTTTTTCCATGCTCATTGCTACATTTTTAAGTGAACAACTATTGCTATAACCAGGGATTGTATTTAAACACATTTTAAAAAGTTAGAAGAATAAAATGACAAAATGTGGAGTATTAGTGGATGATTTATCAGACTCGTGGGCCAGGGGAGGCTGCACACATTTGACGTTTGGACAATCAATGCTCGAAGGTTAGACTAACCCTCACCACACGCACAGAGAGGGCTCTGACATGCCTTGAGGAAACAACTGCCCTGACCGAGATTCCAACTCTGTGATAAACCAGGTTTCGACAACATCTAGCAGTTTCTTGGTGGACGGAGGAGTCCAGTAAAGCCACCCAGCTGGCATGTGGACTGCTACAGACACCTAGTCCAAAGGCCTTTTGATAATGTGACTAATATAATGATAAATAAATAAAACATCTCAGGAAATCAATAAGAGAAATCTCCCTGCTTAATCTTAAGAAGACAATAAAGCAGATTCGATCGGGGGGCCACCTCCACCTACCTAGTTGGCTGCCCCACTCCACCAAGGTGGGGGCCACCCTCCACGTAGTTGGCTGCCACACTCCACCAAGGTGGGGGCCACCCTCCACCTAGTTGGCTGCCGCACTCAACCTAGTTGGCTGCCACATTCCACCTAGGTAGCCTTGGCTTGGCTCCTCCAGACAAAGTGTTGCCATGCAAGAGACCTCCCAAAGTGTGTGGAAATGGCTGGTTTAAGCTGTGTACATGTGCATCCTCACCCATCCCCACAGCCCAATCAGTCTGACACGGGCCTCGTGAGGCTGCTTAAACCAGTCATCATCCACTCAAACTCCACATATCCCCAACACCAAGTTGAGGCTGGGGATAATCTCCAGCCGAAGCATACTCCCCCCTAACCCCCCATCAAGAATACATTCAGTTGGACTCTGAACTGGGTTACCATACCCCACTTAAGCAACAGACCTTTTAAAGTTGCATATTTAAAATAAGAAAAACAAGCCTGAACCCCATTGTCCCCACACCTGGTCAGGGAGACCCGCCACGCCACCCTTCCCCTCCATCCTGGAGTGCGAAGGCCTGGACTGCTGCTTGGCCTGGCGGAGGAGTCGCTGGACATGGCATTGCAGGGCTGTCTGGATGGGCCGGTTGGAGGTCAAACCGCTTGGCCACGGCGGTAGCTCCACAGGGGCCTTGAGCAGCCTTCAGTAAGCCAAGGATGATGTCTGGTTTAAGCGGCCTCACCTGACATGGGCCAGGCGAGACCGCTTAAACCAGCCATCATCCAGACTCGTCAAAGTGCTTATGGCCTGACTCTGACCCTGGCTCCATAATTACCACGGTTACTATGTTCCACTAAATAAACAACTGTAAAATAAACAAGGACTGTAATGTAGATCAACGGTCGTGCTGAGTTTAAATAACAAAGAAGTAATCAATCATGGATGGAAAATATATGAATTGCTAAACTATCAGTCTTGGCACGCAATCAGACGTTCGGTTGAATCAGTGAATGATAAAAGTCTAGCTCTGATTACATTTGAGCTGCAAGCTGGAAATACCTTATACATGTATGTATAAGCAAATACATTCTTGCAGACTGATTCATTCTTTAATTAATACCTAAAATACTACAGAAGCAATTTGCTGTGTATGCATACTACTAAACAGTGTAATTAATTAAGTGGCATCTTAGGACTGTGCACTCTCTTATCAGTGGTTTTTACATATTTTTATGAGCCCTGCCCTTGCCAAAAAAGTCTTCAGTCTGCTGCTCTGGATAAACTATAAAAGGAGGCAAGCTCCTCCGGTATTTTAGTTTTCTTTGATGAAGCTCCTGAGGTAAGCTTTGCTTTGACAGAAATAAGAATGGATCAAACAGTGCCTCTGTATATGCTCTTGATATAGAGGTTATACGCCGATTGATGTGAATCTTTTCTTACAGACACATTTCAAAGTCTTGATATTTTACTTCAAGATGACCAGGCTGACACTACTTGCAGGTAATTACCAAATGATCGATTGTATCCATTGATTAATTGAATTGAATACGTGTTCTTTACCTTATATTCATATGTTTCAATTCTCTTAGGCGTATGCCTGGTGCTGTGCCAGATTGGTAAGCTATGACAAGTACACTCACACCAGTGATCTCATGCATAGAATCAGATGGTAATGTATGCTTAAATCTTCCCTTGTGTCACCCATGCAGCAACGGCCGATCAGATGGTGTGCTACTTCACCAACTGGTCCCAGTACAGACCCAATGAGGGCAAGTACCTGCCAAAAGACGTGGACCCCTTCCTCTGCACCACCCTCATCTACGCCTTCGCCATGATCAACAGCAACCATGAGCTGATCACCTACGAGTGGAACGACGATGTCCTCTACAAGGCCTTCAATGACTTGAAGACCAAGTAAGTGATGGCATGTTTTTGAAGACCCAACCCAAGCCCCATTCAGAACCCTGCTCGTATAGAATTGGAGTATTGAATCGGTGACTCATAGCCATTGACACGTATTTCCTGTCCTCAGGAATCCTCATCTGAAGACTCTGCTGGCTGTCGGTGGATGGAACTTTGGTTCAAGACAGTACGTTGCCCTTTCCTCTAAAGTCCCCCTAAATAAGGAGCTTATCATTGCATCATTTCAGTATAGGTTCTGAGGCATGACACCAGTAATCCTCTGTTGAATGCAGGTTCTCCCTCACGGTGTCGAACGCAGCCAACCGTCAGAAGTTTGCACAGTCATCCATTAAGTTCTTGAGAACCTTTGGTTTTGATGGTTTGGACCTGGACTGGGAGTACCCGGGATCCCGTGGAAGTCCTCCAGAGGACAGGGAAAAGTTCACTCTGCTTTGTAGGGTGGGTAACCATTTACTTCATTACACTTTCCTGATATATAGGTTAACAGTTCCTGCTATAGGGAACTACAATCTATCTCTTATTTCCTTGTAGTTTAATTTGATATATCATTTGATTACGTGAATGCATTTCCAGGAACTTGTGGCTGCCTACGCAGCTGAGGCCGCTGCCACCGGTAACAACCAGCTCATGCTGACTGCTGCTGTGTCTGCAGGGAAAGGAACCATTGATGCTGGATATGAGATCGCTGAGATTGCCAAGTCAGTTTTCTGGTTTTCATAGCATGCCTTTAAAACTGTATTTCTGGGCAAACTATCTTTTTAAACATTAACACCCTTACTCCCCCATCAGGGAGTTGGACTTCATCAATGTAATGACCTATGACTTCCATGGAACCTGGGAGAAGTTCACTGGCCACAACAGCCCCCTCTTCCGTGGTTCCCAGGACAAAGGCGACCTCATCTACTTCAACACTGTAAGGGGGACATGATTGACAATAGGGAAAGTTACTTAAAGGTTGTATCAGTGATTCTAGGCCGAAACATAAATGATCACATCCATCTGTTCTTTCCTCACGATCCGCTAGCTGCCCGCCCCGTAAGCAGGCCGTCAAATAACGCGTCTCTGTAGGCAGCCTATGATCGCACACAAAAACAAATGGTACTGCCAACCACTAAAAACCAAACTAAATAGTATTCCAACTAATGACTGACAAGGGGTGGGTGTTGCGGGGTTTTGCACTACGTTCATGATAGTTTTTACTGGATGCACGAAACGCAGAAGGGGGGGCCGAAGCGGGCTCTGTTTGTTTGGGATCTCGCCTCAAAACCGACAGAAATGACGTCACCCAACATTGCTGATACAACCTTTAACATTGACTGTAGCACAACCACAGTCAATCCCCTAATATTTTATTTTCAATCCCATGCAAGGACTACGCAATGAAGTACTGGAGGGACCAAGGTACACCAGTGGAGAAGCTACATATGGGTTTTGCTACGTATGGTCGCACCTTCCGCCTGACATCGTCTAACACCGGTATCGGAGCCCCTGCCAGCGGCCCTGCTTCAGCCGGACCCTACTCCCGTGAGGCTGGCTTCTGGGCCTACTACGAGGTGAGGGGTCCGGGTCGACAGTAGCAGCCAGTCTAAAGGTCAGAAAAAATGGACCAACACAGTGAATGGAGATTGGTTACCTCTTTCAGATCTGCACCTTCCTGAAGGGCGCCACATTGGAATGGATTGAAGACCAGAAAGTCCCCTATGCTCACAAGAACAATGAGTGGGTGGGATTCGATACCAGGGAGAGCTATGAGACGAAGGTAGGCATGGGAGAAGCACTACATAATGTAGAACGAGATCACATAGGTGTACTGAATATAAAATACAAAACATTCTATCACACAATGGAAATAAATCAAAATAGTCAAGTCAGTATCAAAAGCATAATTATCTTCACCATTCCTCAGGTCCGCTACATGCAAGAGCAGAAGTTTGGCGGGGCCTTTGTGTGGGCCCTGGATCTGGACGACTTTAATGGACATTTCTGTGGAGAGGGAATCCACCCTCTGCTGTCACATCTCCGCACTCTCCTCGATATTGGTATACGTCATGATTTCTTTTAACCTTTATATATGTTTTCAATAAAAAGTATTAAAAATATATTTCATGCAATATTTATGCATATTTGCTAATACCACTAACTGTTCATTCTTTTTTTGCCATTCAGAGTTGCCTCCCCTGCCCCCGACCACAACCCGTGACCCCAACAAACCCACCCCGACTACCACAGCCACCACCACAACCACCACCACCCACGCGCCAGGATCAGGCTTCTGTAACGGAAAGCCCGATGGCCTGTATCCCCACGAAGAGGACAGAAACCTGTTCTACATGTGTGCACATGGAATCACTCACGTCCGCGCGTGTGGAACTGGCTCCGTCTATGATGAAAAATGCAAGTGCTGCGTCTGGCCTTGAAATAGGGATGACTCTGAAAACAATACATTCTCAAGCTATTGAATGGCGTTCATTCTTTGTTGCAGTGTAATCGTTTTCCTAATATCATTCAATAAAAAATGTCAATGACTAGCTCATCCTCTAAATGTGTGGTTTGAGGTCATGAAGATAATGCATAACTAGATAAATAACCTTACTCACTGGCAAGGCAGGCAAGGTATTCAACAGACTGAAAGGGAAACAGGACTCAAAAGAATGGTGAAGTTGCAAACCAGTTTATTGTAGAGGTTGAGTATAATGATACAGACTGATGGTGCTCCATGCTGACATGGAGGAGGTCTCCCTCAGTGTGTGGTGATGGCTTTTTTCTCAAGTTAATAGGCTATAGTTAACTAAACAGTGTTAGTTTTATTATCCAAAGTAAATATCCGTTCCTTTTATTACATTTTCAAATTAAGGAAAATGACTTATTTCTCTATGATATATTTTCATAGCCTACACCGTAGGTTATTCTTGATATCATGAATGCACTGCTGTCCATGGAGCTGAGATAAGGCTGCTCTCTGTTAGAGTGTCATAACACTGCAAAAATCCCCAACATTGTATGTATTGTTATTAGTTGGTTGGGTATCGCCTGGAACACGTGTTGAAAAACCAAGAGTTTGAAATGATCCTGCGACACGTCAACATGGGGTCAAAGTGCTTTATGAGCTTGGCATGAGGAAATGTTTGACATGGCCCCCGCGGTGCTGTAGCCAGCTGCTGAGCCAGACCAGAGGAGAGAGGTCAGGAGTGCAGAGCGGGTGACCGCTGGAAGGGATGTACTGGCGACTGGGCTCGCCAGTGGTCTCCAAATGGCTCTTTAGCTGGGCAGGTTGGAACCAAGTGAGCGGACAGCCTCACAGTAGTCTGCATGGCACCAGGAGCTGCTACTTCGGGGATAAAGCCAGCGTCAGGTTAATCACAGTCTAGAGCGCCATGGAGCTCATTTCAATGCTATTCCGACACTGCTGTTTAAATCCAATCTGTGTGGTCAGTGTGCAAGCACCTTCTGAGCTCATGGTCCGAGGAACCATCTCTCCCATTGACTGTGGGCTTGGAATGCCCTTTGTGATTGGAAAATATGACACGTTTGTGATTCAGATAACGTTTTATCCTTAGATACCACGAGTTGTTTAATGCATACATTGGACCAACATTATCTTTATAGCCATAGCTATTTGCACTGTCAGGAGATAACTTGTTTGATTGGACCCATCAATATTTTATAAATGTACTAACTTTGTAAATAAACAGAGTATTGTCACGACCCCACTGGTATCTAGGGAAACCGGCTCTCTGTCTAGGCAGGAGTCGAGACACATAAGTGGTATAACCACAACAACTAGCTTCCGGGGCACGTGTGTAGTGACTCACCTGGGTTTCTGGTGAGCGCTGGTCCTTCTCTCTCTTGCTATGGAGATAGCCCAAGCGTTGGGGTGAACGGTAGCTGTCTCGTTCAGTTATTGTTTTACATACTTAGACAAACACTTGAAAAACAAAGACGGTGAAGGGGCAGTCACGTTCCCCCGTTGGACTCCTTAGCTCTGGTGTGTACTGGCATATGGGTGAATGGCTTTACAAAGACTTATCCTGCTGTGGTGTAACCACTGGCCACCATGCTGTGTACATCCCCCATCTTGGATCCCCCAGGTGACCACAATCAACCAATCAAGGGAGCAACTCCCACCGTTACCATGACCACCAGTTACCAACCAGCTTAACCTTACCCAACAGTAGGATCGTGACAGTATGCATTTATATTACATAATTATATATATGCACATTAACATTTCTGTGGTGAGTTCTGTAAAAGGAAGCAAGATCTATGGTAGCTAATTGTTTCATAATCAAGAACAAAGCAGCCACAGGTATTTATGTATCAAATACTGGTTTGTACGTATAATGATGCACTAACTACTTTGAACCGTAATGCTAAATCGTAATATTTATAGGTGCTCTCTGATGAGCTCTAAGTTGTGATGTTGATAAGATGTCAGCACTCGAAGAGACACGGCTCTTACAGCCTGCAGTATGACAGATGAAACACAGCAAGAACTTCTCCTTATCATTCATAGCTTGACCCATTTATGATGCTACCGCATGAAAGTGCTTTGCATAGGATAAATCCTTATCAAGGACAATGCCAAGCAGATCATTGGCAGCTCAATAGTTCACACGAAAGTTGGCAATCTGAAAAGAACAAGTATATCAAAGAAGGAATTATTCTACCTGATAAGTTGACATGTGACCTGATGATTAAATCATCTATAGGAAATGCTATAAATATGCTATATATAAATATATATTAAATTACTGTTCTCCCATCTCTACATCACTATTTAGATAAGCTAAATAACCTATAATGTTTTGTTGGGTATTATCGTTAAGCTGGCAGGGAAATGTTTTGCTGATATTTGTAAAGAAAATCTGACTTTCTCTTGTTCGATAGAATAACTATACAGAAACACTCACACCTATAGGGCTCCAACTCAGGGCCTACTCCGATCAGAATATTACACATTTTGTATTAATTCTTGATTCGTTATTTTATTATAATAATTTTTTTGGTCATTCAGAACAATATGTAATTATTTTCACATATTGATCTTAATGTATGGCATGATGCTTTGTTTATGCTAATTAAAAGTAATGCTGACCTACTACTATAGTATGTCTTCCAGCACCTGTTGCACTTTTTGCCAACGCTCAAAGAGGGATCTCTCTGCCCTTCTCAGGATCTCGTCTTCCTGCCATTGGGTCTTTGGAGCTGCACCTTGCCCCACTGAGTGTGTCAGGTTGGGCGTTGGGACCTCTTCATGTGTGGTGGGTGGGTGGAGCCAAGCTTCTGAAGCCCAGAGCGGGCCAATCCCAACTGGCCCAACTGCTACAGATACGTTTTTTCTTCATACGCAACAAGCAGAACTGCTTGTTTGTTTTTTTCAGGAAATTATCTATTAAGCAATAGCCATTTGTATTATTGGGAAATATCTCTCATGTGTTGTGTGTTGATTAGACCGGTCATTTAGCTGATAATGATGAAACATTATGTCACAAATATTGACAGAAAATGTAAACTATGTTCTTTTATGCAAACGCCCCCCACCCCCCCCCCCCCCCCCTCCATCTCTCTGACTTTACATTACTGTGTCCAACGCTTGCGTTTGTATTCATACGTGATAAGCCAGCTCCGAACACTGTGAACTAGTCTTCCCTGTAACCTGCTCACATAAATCTGAACGATCAAATACAACAAATCAAAGCGTCTAAATTGCTCATGCTCAATTATGTCTAAATGTATTGAAAGTATTATATGTTGAATAACTTCTTAATAACTTCATATCTGTAGTAGATATGGTACACAGAAAGGACATCTCTAATGATTTCTATGGCTTGACCCATTTATAACCTGCAGTACTAGATATTGTAGATAGCAAGGACAGCTCCAATGATTCTATAGCTTGACCCATTTATAGAGCAACAGCGAGTATTTGTTTGGATTCGCTATCAATGTTTCAGCTTCTTCTAACTGCTCATCCAAACCACTTCACGCACGCCAGCATTCTTCCTTGAGTTCTGAGCAATTCAACAATATTTTGGCTCTCTCTGAATTTTCATCAAGTTAGTTTCCAGATACGGAGACATTTGTTGTTTTATATTTGTGAGCATTGTAACTTTGTTGGGGTGTGAATGACTCAGGTCGGTGTGTTTGCCTTCCCAATGAATGGCCAGGACTTGTTTCTACAATTCTTTGATATGATTCATATTTTATTTGCATTTAGGATAATAACATACCACAATAATAATTAAATGAAAACCTGATCCAGTTGTAACAAACCCGATCCACGTAGGCATGTTTCACGTGAGGAGTTGAATTCCACCCTTTTGAGTAACCTATAGTGTTTAAGGGTTGCCAGGAATACCATAGGGAAGCACACAGGAGCAACTTCTACAGTTAATCCTAATCGTCTAAGGTGTGTTTGAGGTTCAGTTTATTCAGGTCATGTTCTGAAGCAGATAAGATAGTCAGCAGTATAAGTGACACGGCTCCCACAATTGAGTAATAACCTGCTTTAGTATAGATGGTAGATGGCAAGGACATCTCTAATGATACCTATAGCTTGATCCATTCATAACCTGCTGTAGTATATATGGTAGACAACTAAGACATCTCTAATGATTCATAAAGATTGACCCATTAATAACCTGCTGTAGTAGATATGGTACACAGAAAGGACATCTCTAATGATTTCTATGGCTTGACCCATTTATAACCTGCAGTACTAGATATTGTAGATAGCAAGGACAGCTCCAATGATTCTATAGCTTGACCCATTTATAGAGCAACAGCGAGTATTTGTTTGGATTCGCTATCAATGTTTCAGCTTCTTCTAACTGCTCATCCAAACCACTTCACGTACGCCAGCATTCTTCCTTGAGTTCTGAGCAGTTCAGCCGTCAAGTCGGAAAATTGAAAGGACAGACATACAGACAGACAGAGTTTCCTCTAATTATAGCTAGATCATAACAGAATTACACAAACAAACCATTATACAACTCTGTTGTGACCTGATGATTGAAGCTGGTTATTAGTGCACATATGATGTCTCAAAAGTGCAGTGAAATTTAAGTACATCAGAAAAAATCAAGGTTTCAGATGTGTTATGTTGCTTGGTAGCTATTACTCAAACCTAAGAAAGGGTCACCTTTTCACACATCTTCCCATTATCACTACATTATTTACATGAAGAAGAAAAAGAACCCAGCACAAATCAATGTAAAACAGCTCACATGTGGACAAATATGTTGCGCTGTACAGGACGTTAATGAATCAACCGCTTTGGTGAAGAACTTATCACAGCAGACGTTGTTTATCTGCTTTTTATCGACTTTCTTAACCCATGTGGTCTTTACATGATAAACACAAAACCCAACCTTGTTAACAAGGTGTCTTCACATTGACACATACTCCCAGGTATAAATAGAGCTACTTGAATAGTGTTCATTAGCTCTCTGGTTCTCCTGGTAAGGTAACAAGGTGGTTGGCATTGAAAGGCCAACCAGATTATTAATCATTAATTGAAAAGTTAAAGTGATTAAATTATTATTTGTTGCTGTTTTAGCATTTTCTAACCTGGATCGGCAATGTTGCTCTCTTTTGTTTTGGATGTGAAACAACTTCTAGAAAAAAATAAAATAATCTAAAACTATGGCTGCAAACATGATGATGCCACATGATAAACTTATTCTCTTTTATTTTCCTTTAGTTTATAAGTGTGACCTTTGGAATTGAGATGACCAGGCTTTCAATTTTTGCAGGTGGAGTTGATTTGACTTTTATCAGAAGACCAACTTAACGTATAGTAAACGTGTTATGACATTGTGTTATTAACGGAATATTTAAATCTCTTTCTTTTATATATAGGGCTTTGCCTGGCATTATGTCATTTTGGTAAGTCAGCTGTTTGAATTCATCTTTCAATCTTAGAGTCAAGTTATTATATATTTGTAGGTCTATTCATGTCTTTGTTCATAAAACTATGAATGATGAATAACCATCTGGGCCTTTTTCTCTCACCCATGCAGCAACGGCCGATCAGATGGTGTGCTACTTCACCAACTGGTCCCAGTACAGACAAAACGAGGGCAAGTACCTGCCAAAAGACGTGGATCCCTTCCTCTGCACCACCCTAATCTACGCTTTCTCCATCATCAACAACAACAATGAGCTGATCACCTATGAGTGGAATGACGATGTCCTCTACAAGTCCTTCAACGGCTTGAAGACCAAGTAAGCCAAAGCCCTCCTGGCCCAGAAATACTGCCTAGATTAAGGTCCTCCTCCGTCATCTTGGCTTGGTTTGGTTCCACAATCTAACGTTGCACCTCATCGCCCTCCTGTGTTTAGGAACCCGAATTTAAAGACACTGCTGGCGGTTGGAGGATGGAACTTTGGTTCAACTCGGTAACTTCTCCTATTTTCAAGGTTTCAAACATTGTCAATATACCCCATATACAAAAAATACTGATGCTTGAGTTTGTTATTTGTCGTTTATGTTTGTTCATCTGTATTGGGTGGCCTTAGTTACATCAACAATGTTTCTCTGAAGGTTCTCCATCATGGTGTCCAATGCAGCCAACCGTCAGACATTCATCCAATCATCCATTAAGTTCTTGAGGACTCATGGCTTTGATGGTTTGGACCTGGACTGGGAGTACCCTGGGTCTCGTGGAAGTCCTCCAGAGGACAAGAAGAGGTTCACTCTGCTCTGCAAGGTGGGTAGAAAATGGTTAATGTATTCTCATGCAGTCCATCACTTGTGTTTAGGCAGAAAGTACGGTAAATGATCTGTCATCACCTGTCTCATTTCCAGGAACTTGTGGCTGCCTATGCAGCTGAGGCCGCAGCCACCGGTAACAACCAGCTCATGCTGACCGCTGCTGTGTCTGCAGGGAAAGGAACCATTGATGCTGGATATGAGATCGCTGAGGTTGCCAAGTGAGTTTTGTCTCTTAGAATGTCTTTAAGTTAAAGCTGAAACAAAAGCATATCAACATTGCTGTTGGCAAACTCTAGTGTTGATGTTCTAATGTTTGACCAGGTATCTGGACTTCATCAACATCATGACCTATGACTTCCATGGAACCTGGGAGCAATTCACTGGCCACAACAGCCCCCTCTTCCGTGGTGCCCAGGACAAGGGTGACCTCATCTACTTCAACACTGTGAGTTTTCAAAAAAGCCCCAACCTGAACAAACACCTTGACCAATACAGGAGCTGGTAGCAGTTGTTCACGTGACGTCAATTGTAGCTAAAACATGCCCACTCTGTGTTTCTCTGTCAAGGACTACGCCATGAAGTACTGGAGGGACCAAGGTACCCCAGTGGAGAAGCTGCATATGGGTTTTGCTTCGTACGGTCGCACCTTCCGCCTGACATCCTCTAACACCGGTATCGGAGCCCCTGCCAGCGGCGCTGCTGCAGCCGGACCCTACACACGTGAGGCTGGATTCTGGGCCTACTACGAGGTGAGGGGTCTGGCCCAGACCGTCTGGGTCATCAGTAGCAGCCAGTTTAAAGTTCAGACCATGGACCAACACAGCTAATGGACAGTGGTTACCTCTTTCAGATCTGCACCTTCCTGAAGGGCGCCAAATTGGAATGGGTGGAAGACCAGAAAGTCCCCTATGCTCACAAGAACAATGAGTGGGTGGGATTCGATTCCAGGGAGAGCTACGAGACGAAGGTAGGCATGCGGGTAGCACTACATAACGTAAAACAAGATCATATAGGTGTACTGAATGTACAAAACATCGCATTTTATCACCCAATCAAAATCAGACAAATAGCGAAGTCATTATCAAAAGCGTAATTATCTTCACCATTCCTCAGGTCCGCTACATGCAAGAGCAGAAGTTTGGCGGGGCCTTTGTGTGGGCCCTGGATCTGGACGACTTTAATGGACATTTCTGTGGAGAGGGAATCCACCCTCTGCTGTCACATCTCCGCACTCTCCTCAATATTGGTACATGTTTTTAATTTTACATTTTAATTAAATAATTATCAATTCCTCTGTTTTAAATAATAATTTCTCAATACTTCTGCTTAACTATTTGTTATTTGTATTCCTTCTTTGTTTTTACCATTCAGAGTTGCCTCCTCTGCCCCCTACCACAACCTCTGACCCCAGCCAAACCACCACCCACGGCCCAACTACCCCACCCACCACCACCACCCACGCACCAGGCACAGGCTTCTGTAATGGAAGACCTGATGGCCTGTATCCCAACGAAGAGGACAAAAACCAGTTCTATGTGTGTGCAGGGGGAGTCACCCACTTCAGGCGCTGTGGGTCTGGCACCGTCTTCAATGATGACTGCAAGTGCTGCGTCTGGCCCTGATTTATAGACCAACAACAAAGAAATAAAAGCAATATTTTCCTGCATGTTGTTCGATCAGTTGGATTTGCCTGAAAGATTTGATGGCATGATGCCTGATTTGTGGAACGCATACATTTCAATCAGTAGGAACTAGAACATTTGCTCAGTTGAGGTCCGACCAGGACCTGTTGAAACCAGAGCTTGGGAATAGAAACAGACTCACTGGAACCGTTGAGAGACTGGAGATGTTCACCAAGTGATCCCAAAGCGCCCCTTGGTGGATCGTTCTAGTGACCAAGTTCCACCTCTTTCCAATTCATTTATCCTTTTTTTTTTGCAGTCTTAAAAAATAAAGTTTTGAAGACTTTTGCAAATTATCTATTTACGAGCCTGGACTACTTTGACAATAATTAAAAAAAAATATGTGATAAAACAAAATCAACCATCAACTTTTTGCCGAGGCAAAGATGTACCTAAACTTCCAGGATGTTAAGGTTCAACCTTCAAAAACACAGAGATAAACATAAACATATACATTCACTGAACGAAATAAAAGCTAATTTAGCCAAAGAAATTGTGTCTTCCACGAATTTTAGCAAACAGAAAGTTGAAATGCTACGTATTGCTGATATGGGTGGTTTGAGATTTAGTGTCAAACAGCCTATTCTTTCAGCAAGTACAAAGAAAAGTATTCATATGCCATGGAATCATGAATTATGTTGCAGAAAATTTACAAAAATGTACTTACTCAAGATATTGGGTGTTACTGTATGGAAGGAACTAAATTAACTTTTCCACATTTACAATTTGACTGCAATTGTGCCTATGTGGTAAAGCAATTATGGCAGGGCATCTTCTTTGTGTTGAGGTGTCAAGCGCTACGTCATCGCCATTATATCATCACATGATAGGAACCGCAGGTTCAGGTTCGGCAGAAGTTTTGAGTCTCATCCCAGGGGCTTTGTGTGGAAAGTCACAGTCTTAAACTTGATAGCTTTCCTAATCCTGATCCTCTGATGCACACCCTGGAGTGTTTGTTACGTAATTTCTTGTTTTTCAGCAGTAGCCACAATAAGTGGTTCCTTCACCCGTTTGTGGAGAAATATTCAAAAGTAATTGTTATTCAATCAATTTCAGACGTAATTTCTCTCATAGATAACTTAAATTTAATAATTTTAATTTTGAGACAACCATGGTAAATTCTAATATCACATGCACATAAATAACTTATTTTGATGTTTCCGTCACTTACATGTCAGTTTCTGTTGAGCAAACCTAACCCAAAGGGCTATGAATATCTCACTATTCAATAAACCTTTACAAAAGATCACCTGCTCTCTCTATTTTTGGGTCTGTTGAGTGGACGTTGGGCTCAGTCTGTGTCGTCTGGGGTGACCATCGGTAACCCGAGGGCTCGTGACACCACGTATAACTTTCCCTCCCGCTCCATCTCTCCTCACACACGCCTAGACAGGCCAAACAATGGGAGTCCATATGCCCCAAGTGCTTCAAATGTGGATTAGCAAAGGACTACTACCATGAACTCAGTCTGGGCATATGCAATCGGTGAGGAAAACAATTCTTATTATATTTGTTTCAAAGACATACAATGCTTTGCAAAGCAAAGTATTGTAATAGTAATGTCCCTCTGTGTCTGTGATTTGATGTGTGATTTGTGCTCAGCAGTGGGTCTGCATCTATTCATCCAGAGTGGTGAGTCGCCTGCACTTTCCTACTATGTACAGAGCGCAAAGAAGTCCTTAAGGCATAGGATCGTACCTGGACTTGATGATGACTCAATTTGACTAACCTTTGTTTTACAAAGTAGTATTTTTTCTACCCTGAAAACAGCAACGGCAAACAAACTGGTTTGTTATTTCACCAAGTGGTCGCAGTACAGAACGGGTGTGGGGAGATACCTGCCGGGGGACATAGACCCTTGGCTCTGCACACACCTGGTCTACGCCTTCGCAGTGGTCAATTATGCCAATGAGATCACAGAAAACGAGTGGAATGAACACACACTCTACAGGCAGTTCAATGAGCTCAAAAACAGGTACGCCAATTGTTCACTGTGGACAATCCAACATACATTACAAAATATTAATATTTGTTTTACTAATAAGTGAGGAATGCAATGCGCACCAATATTGTGTTCAATTTAGTCTCGTGATTCTCATGTATTCAGCCAGAAGTAAACAAATGCCAAAAAAACATGAAACTCAATAAAAACACAATTTAATCCCAACAAAGTGGGGAAAGCAAAAGTGGATGATTGCAGTTTTGAATTATTTTGATGCTTTTACATTCAAATTTACATTTTTATGATTTTTTTAAGTTCAAGTTCAAGTTCAAGTTCAAGTGTACTTTATTGTCAAAAATCTATGTAACAGGGTTAGCACAGAAGTTTGAAATTGCGTTTGGCCAGACTCCAATGTGTAGTTAAAAAACATTTAACAAAAAAAAAACATATAACATTTAAATAAGACATTGACAATAATCAATTGTCAAATAAATGACTAATCCTGATTTTCATTTGACTTCTTCTCCGATTCCAAATGTTGATCAAGCAGTAACCCACAGCTGAAGACTCTCCTGTCAGTCAGAGACGACAGCCAAGGAGCTCAGTGAGTCCTCCTCTACGCTGCACTGCGCACGTCTCTCAATTCAGCACATTGTTTCGATTCAATTTAATTATTTATGGTCATGTATAGAATAAAGCCTATCCACTCATGGAACAATCACCCCAAAGATGTGTCGCCTTTGGTCTTCACCTTTCTAGGAAAGGTCATTGAAAAGTATTTAAGCATTCTTTGTTTCTGCTTCTTTGAATGGTTTGGATTTCTTTGTTGGGTATGGTTAGAGGGGGATTTCCATTCGATTAATTATACGTGAAATCGATTATAATAAAACGATGTATGCTTTGCCCCTCTTGACAATTGGCCATGGTGCTCCTCCTCCACCGTAGGTTCTCCAGCATGCTGTCCAGCGAGGCTAGCCGTCAGAGCTTCATCCGCTCCACCATCTCATTCCTGAGGGCTCATGGCTTCGATGGTCTGGACCTGGACCGGCCCTTTCCCGTCTCTGGTGGGAGCTCAGCTCAAGACAAGATCAGGTTCTCTCTGCTAAGCAAGGTACTATATATGTTGCTACATATATGCTATGATAAGGTACTACAGTACAACAACGTGGGCAGCCTGTGATGCCGCATGATGCAGGAATCCTTCGTCTAGCTCAGTGATCGGGATACTGGCCACCTCTCTGTGTGCTGCTGCCCCTATATCCTCTACCCCTTTTCTACAGCATTCATTATGAAGCACAATGTTTGACACTTGGGGGCATTAAATGCTCAAATGTACAGACTAGGTAATAATACCAAGAACGACGCTTAAAATAAGCATCCTCAAAAGTGTGTGTGTGTGTGTGTGTGTGTGTGTGTGTGTGTGTGTGTGTGTGTGTGTGTGTGTGTGTGTGTGTGTGTGTGTGTGTGTGTCGTGTGTGTCGTGTGTGTGCGTGTGTGCGTGTGTGTGTGTGTGTGTGTGTGTGTGTGTGTGTGTGTGTGTGTGTGTGTGTGTGTGTGTGTGTGTAACATGATGCTGAGTGTTGACTAGCAGAAGGCACGGAAGAATATACTACTGATTGTTACTGAATACTGTTTTCTCCATATCCAAGGCCTATCCAAGGCTTGACAATAGATATTTGGATTATTTGAGTAGGCGCCCTATCATTCTTACTCACTTAATAACCTCATTAACCTCGCTATGTTGTGATGTGTCTGTCCAGGAGCTCCTAGAGAGTTATAAAGCTGAAGGACAAGGAAGGCCTCGCCTCCTTCTGTCTGCAGCAGTGACTGCAGACACTGATGCCATCGATTTGGGATATGAAATCCCTGAGATATCCAAGTAAAGTACCATAATCTCTAATTTAGTTTTCATAAAGTGATGTGTAAGGTTAACCTTGCCAGGCAGTTGGAGATTTCCATTTGACCAGGCTTCAATTTAGGTGCTTGGGGCTGGACCACAGTGGTATAGAACAATAAGACTCCTATGAGGAACTATGTTTCATCCAATCACCTGCCAAGTAATTGGCAGGTTCTTATAGAAGTAAGATGCAGTAACCTTGTGTGTGTGTGTGTGTGTGTGTGTGTGTGTGTGTGTGTGTGTGTGTGTGTGTGTGTGTGTGTGTGTGTGTGTGTGTGTGTGTGTGTGTGTGTGTGTGTGCGTGAAGGTACCTGGACTTCATCAGTGTGAAGACGCATGACTTTTGGCGAGGCCCAGACAGAGGGACGTACCACCACAGCCCCCTCTTCTGCGATTCGCTGGACAACAACACAAGTGTAGTAAGACAGCATTATTCCTCAAGGTCAATTTCGATCTACCTTCTTCATGATGTATATTCTAAATGCCTGCACATAATACCACAGGGCTGGGTTCTTTACTCAAAGTGTATTATGAAAGTGGGTAAAATTGCACAGAAATAATTGAGTGGGACAAATTTAATCCACACTGCAAACACATCTGCAAATCAATCCAATCTACTTAATCTAACATTACTAAAGGATTAAAAAAAGCAAATATGCAGAACGATATCCAATGGATCCGATTTACTAGTTAGAGGTTTAATTTCCTGTGCAAGCGCCTTGTTTGGCTGTGCCCAACAGCAAGAGGCAAGCATTGCACTACTTGATGGTCCGCCACAAGCCTAGACCTATGCCAAACAGTCATTAATAAAATGAAGACGGGTAGACTGTGTGAGGCCAAAAGCACAGCATGGCCCTTAAATATCACACCGACTGGGGAAGAAACGGCAAACAGGGGAGCACAACACAGCCTAACCAACAACCATCCCTCCCCCTGTGTTCCTTCTTAGGATTATGTCATGCAGTACTGGATCACCCGGGGAGCCCCAGCACAGAAGCTCCTGCTGGGACTAGCCTCCCATGGGCGCTCCTTCACCCTGACCTCCGCTGCAACGGGCAAAGGGGCCCCGGCCAGGGGCCCTGGGATGTCCGGACCGTACACCCAACAGCTGAGGATCTGGTCCTACTATGAGGTAGCTGCGCTCTGTTAACACTTTGGCCCGTGTCCACATGGCCTTTTATCCAGAGTCTTTATTCAGCGATTGATCGCAGTGAGGGAGAGCGCCTAAGGTCCACCTTCAGCCTGTTCCTCAGGGCCCCATACGGCCCCCAGCATGTTCCTCAGGGCCCCATGCGGCCCCCAGCGTGTTCCTCAGGGCCCCATGCAGTCCCCATTGTGTTCCTCAGGGCCCCATGCGGTCCCACTTCAGCCTGTCCATCAGGGCCCCATGTGGCCCCCAGCGTGTTCCTCAGGGCCCCATGCAGTCCCCATTGTGTTCCTCAGGGCCCCATTCAGTCCACCGGTGGTGAGGTTATTGTGCTAGTTTTATATTGTGTGGTCCACTGAGGAAATAGAATAAATAACTTGACATCAGTATGCCAAATATAGATTATAAAAGGAAACAACACAACGCTGTCGATGTCTGTCGTTCAACGGTTAAGTGGTGTGGCTTAGAAAACAAATGTTCCGTTAACAATGACAACAACGGGTTTTCCATCATGGCTGCGCAGTAATGAACATTACTCAAATGGATATTTGTCTCGCATATAAATAGGTCTGCTTATGGGTGATGCAACATTTACAAAGATTACAATTTACTTTGTTCTCAAGAGGACGTCTTCAAAACATTGTCACATATTTACTGTCTTGGTAAATATTCTGTACTTTTAGTTGATATTGCATTGTTCATAATGGGTAAAACTATGAAAATCCTTTCTGTACCGACATGAATATATTGTTGCTTCTCTTTCTTCTGACAAATTAATTTATTGTATGTTGCTTTGGATATTCGCGTCTGCTAACTCCCCTTAATGTAAATGTAAAACCTGGAAAAAAATATTTAAGCAAATATTATTTATTTTACAGATCTGCTTGTTTCTCAGAGGGGCGCTTGTCTCGTGGATCGATGGTCAAAGTGTTCCATATGCTGTTAAAGGGGGCGAGTGGGTCGGCTTTGACAACCAGGACAGCTATGATGCCAAGGTCAGCCAAATAACACTCATTTGGATCGTTGATATGAGTATTCAAGAGGGATTGGATAATTCGTCATTTTACTTTAGCAATTTTGGAGAATAGATTTTTCAAAATAATACTGCAGATTAAATTAATATGGAATTTATTTAGGAATAGGTTGAATATAATAAGTCCCCCCTTTTTCAACAAGGATTGCTCCGGACTCCAGCGGCGCAAAAGAGCAGCAATTTGAAGAAAGAACCAGTGGCACGCCCTATTCTATGTGTTCTGCATTTTCAACAGGTGGGCTATCTTAAGAACCGCAGCTTTGGAGGTGTAGCTCTGTGGACCCTAGACATGGATGACTTCACTGGTCAGTTCTGTGGGCAGGGCAAATATCCACTGGTGTCCCATTTAAAAAGGATGCTCAATATAGGTAAGGGCACACACACAACCTTCATATCTGAGTGGAAACGGTTCTGGCTTAATTCAACTCAGTAGTATTATTTTTCTAGAACCCCAGTACCCCATCGCCGTGGTGACACCCCTCCCTCACCAGCACTGCTCCCAGAACAACACCGTTGCGTACCAACGAGATGGCTTCTGCTCGCGCAAACAGGATGGACTGTATCTGAGGTCTGAGAACCCAAAGACCTTCTACAGATGTCTGCTGCGGCACACGTACGTGACGAGGTGTCACACTGATGCACAGGCTAATAACGGGGGCGGGATCATCATGGCGAGGGGAGGCGTAGCGCTCGCCAGAGTGGCGGAAGCAGCGTTGCTGCACATGTTTTTTGTGTGGAGCCCCTGGTGAATCTGTATTTGTGGGTGATGGTGCATGGACCAGGGATTTGTCCCTTCTCACAGCGGACAGGAGATCGTTCGTGTCTGGGAACTGTTGTGAAGTAATCCATTTCGCATTAATGTAATGTTTTCCACACAAATAAAGCATGAATAGAGAACTGTATTCCGACTCTGTCCGTCACATGGTAACAAACATTAACATGAATTAAACCAACTAGAGACAATGCTGCAGAAATACCATATGTGTGTTGCATGGATCAAATCAATGTGAGTCAATAGGTCGAATTGTGTCTAGTTTTTTGTGTAGCTTTCGAGAAAGTGGGAGGGCCAAAGAAAGAGGCGTCTCTTCCTGTGGCTCTGGGAAAGAAGGCGCGTTCACTCTCCTGGGGTCTAATTTATAAAACTGTGCGTGGGATCGTTAATAAAAGTGTAACTTTATTTATGGATTTTGGATTATTGCAGAAAAATAAGCATCGTTGAAGCACCTCCTCAAAAAGAACGAAATGTAAACCAATGCATTCTGAATGGGAGTGTTTCTCCGATTTTTCCATGCTACACAGAACGAAATGTAAACCCATGCAAATAAAGACTTCATGGTCATAATAATTTAAATATCATTAATCTCAAAAGGAGCCGGCACCACGCCGCTTATGAGATAACAAAAAGTTAATGTGTATTTCTCACATAACTTTTTGTCATTGCTAAAGAGAGGCCAGATATGCATGATATGCATGTCAGATTTGCATGTTGGATGGCTAGGGTGTTGGTCTGGAAAGGACTTCAGGCCAAAATCTTGCAAGCGAGCCGCTGGGTGAGGTGCAACGAGATGGAGCACTTGCTGAGTCATTTCCTGTAGGGCTGGAGCCACAGGTTGAAGCGTATGCGTCCTTTGAGACCCCCTTTGATATATAAGAGACCCCAAGGTACAGCTTACTGAAATGTTGTCGACTCAGTCACCTATTGCATCACTTCCTTTAGGGCTTCGGCCTCCTAATTGATCATTGTAGTATAATTGAATGCCCTCTTTCATATATATGATACCTCCACCACTGGGACGTGGCAACAATTCTCCAAATCCATATGGGGAGGATGGGGGGATGCATGTGGACAGTAGGGGTGTACACTAGACATAAATAGGAAGCAAACTCAGGAGAAGGAAATCACCTCTCACAAATATTTATTTAATAAATCGTTTCAAATAACCCTGCCTCGTTAAATCAATGAGCTTCGTGTTTTGATTTAAAAAATAGGTAGAAGAAGTCTAAACTGCAGAAAACATCGAAGCTGCCTTTTAAGGATACCTTGGAATATCGGTCTATTTTTTAACCATCGGACCCTAGTTTACGACAAAAACAACACAATTGACGGCAGCTCCTTTGCCGCGTGGAAAAATCGGAGAAACACTGTGTGGAGGTGGGGAGGCGTCTGGCCTGCAGGGGGAGCATGGAGCACCGGGTCTTCTGGGGTAATGGGGTCTGATTGCGGACAGGTGTCTGCAATCTGACCCAATCAGGAAGTGTGTATTTATGTGCCTGCTTGTCTTTCAGTCAGGGGTTGAGAGAGAGAGAAGGAAGACGCTCTCTGCGAGCTAGAGAGAGCGTCGTATGAACAAGTGACGGACGGAAAGAACATTGAACGTTGTCCTTTTGTCCTTTTGTGCGTTGTGTTTGTTTGCCTGAAGGGGAAATAAACAGGAGTTCGCTCCATTTCTCCTAAGAACTGTGTCCTGACTCGTTGAAACCCGTTACAGTGGAGCCCAATGTGGGGCGAGTCAAGAATGGAACAATCGCCATTGGCCAGTGTCCTCGGACACCTGGCGCAAACAGCAGAGCTACAGACCCAGCTACAGCAGGCTCAGAACGAGGTCCTGGTGGAGCTGGCCCGCTCCTTGGCCGCCGACCGGGAGGCCATGCGGGAGCTACTCGGCTCCGGAAAACGCGGCGGGGTAGCCCGACCGGGCAAACAAATATATATCCCCAAAATGGGGGAGGCTGACGACCCAGAGGCCTTTCTGGAGACCTTCCGTGGGGTGGCCGAGGTCTCAGAGTGGCCGCCGCAGGAGTGGGCACACCGTCTCCTGCCTCTGCTGACGGGAGAGGCCCAGCTCGCGGCCCACAGTCTACCAGCGGCGGCCCAGAACGACTTCAACATCGTCGCCAGGGCTATCCGGGACCGGTTGGGCCTAAACCCGGAGGAATATCGCCGGCGGTTCCGGGCCCTGGCGTTCACCGACGGCGACCGGGCCTTCACCTACGCCCAGCAGCTGCGGGACCAGGCGAGGAGTGGCTGGACCCGGAACAAAACACACCGGAAGACATAGTGGAGCAGGTGGCCCTGGAGAGGTTCGTTGAGGGGCTTCCAACCAGAACATCAACCTGGGTCCGGTACCACCAGCCCGGGAGCCTCTCGGCGGCCGTCAACTTCGCGGAGGGCCACCTGGCTCCCCCTCTGTCAGACCGACGACCGATCCCGAGCCCGCGGACCGGTGCAGCAGCCCTGCAGCGGGACAGGCCCACCCCGGGGACGAGGGCGAGATGGGGGGGGGGGTCCCAGTCACGAGCAGGCACATAGTGCACCTTCCCACCCCATCCCGCAGACGGGCACTAAGACGGCAGGGGAGGCGTGCTGGCGGCCGGGCCACCTTCGGCGGGATGGTCCGTTGATGGAGGTGGGCCAGGTCGTCCGCGTCACCGGTGCCCCGGTTCTTCCCCACGGTCCCGGCGAGGCGTACCGTATCCCGGTGAGGATACAGCGGGGTACGTACCAGGCGCTGTTGGATTCGGGGTGTATGCAGACCATGATCCATCAGCGCCTGGTGCGATCCGAGGCATTGATAGAGGCATCGAGCGTTTCGGTGAGATGTATACACGGGGATGTTCACACGTATCCCTTGGTCCCTATCGAAATTCGTTATGGGGAGAAAACGCATAGAGTCAAGGCGGCGGTTAGTCTGAGCCTCACACACCCCCTGATTCTAGGGTTAGATTGGGCTGGGTTTCCAGGGGCGGTTAGCGAGACTACGGGGTGCGGACACGACAGATAGGGACATGTAGATCATGCGCTGTGTTCTGCGCCGATGCAAGGGTGTCCGACGCTGATCAGGGATCGGGGGAGGAGGCGGGAGGTTCTCAACCCGAGGTCCGAGCGCCGAGCTTCCCACCGGTGGACGATTTCCCCCTCGAGCAGTCTCGTGACGCTACTTTACGCTCAGCCTTCGCCCAAGTGATTGCTATTGATGGTTCGAGGGTACAGCCAGACGCAGTGCTGACTTACCCACACTTTGTGGTCGTTAGGGATAGGCTTCATCGGGTGGGTCGTGACACCGAGAGTGAGGAGATTTTTACCCAGTTGCTGGTACCCAGGAGCCGCCGGGAAATGATTTTCCAGGCGGCGCATTACAACCCAATGGCGGGCCATTTGGGGTACGAGAAGACACTAAACCGGATAATGGCTCGATTCTATTGGCCGGGGATTCGGGCGGAAGTGCGTAGGTGGTGCGCCCCTCCTGCCCCGAGTGCCAGTTAGTGCATCCCCCCGCCATTCCCAGGGCTCCCTTGCGACCCCTTCCCCTGGTGGAGGCCCCATTCGATCGCGTGGGCATGGACATTATCGGGCCATTAGAACGTTCCGCACAAGGTTATCGATTTGTGTTAGTCCTGATCGACGTGCAACCCGATACCCGGAAGCAATTCCGTTGCGCAATATCTCTGCGAAGAGTGTTGCGCAGGCGTTGTTTCATGTCATATCGCGGGTGGGAATCCCAAAAGAGATTCTCACTGACCAGGGCACCAATTTCATGTCACGCACGATGAAGGAACTTTACGGGTTGTTGAAGGTCAAGGCCATCCGCACAAGCGTCTATCACCCAGCCACTGACGGCTTGTGTGAGAGGTTTAACCGGACGTTAAAGTCCATGATCCGGAAGTTTGTACTGGAGGATGCTCGAATTTGGCATCAATGGCTAGACCCTCTGTTGTTTGCGGTGCGGGAAGTTCCTCAGGCTTCCACAGGGTTTTCCCCATTCGAGTTGCTCTATGGGCACAGGCCCAGGGGCGTCCTGGACCTCATTAAAGAAACCTGGGAGGAGGGGTCCAGCGACAGTAAAAACGAAATCCAGTACGTCATGGACTTGCGTGCAAAGCTCCACTCACTCGGGGTAATGTCACGTGAGCATTTGCACCAAGCCCAGGAGAATCAGAAACGCCTGTACGACAGAGGGACTAGATTACGCGATCTTTCACCGGGGGAGAAGGTCCTCGTTCTGCTGCCCACCTCTAGCACCAAATTACTCGCAAAGTGGCAAGGTCCCTTTGTGGTCACACGGCGAGTCGGGGACGTGGATTACGAGGTAGTGCGGCCAGACCGGGGCGACTCCCGACAGATCTACCACATCAATCTGCTCAAAAGGTGGATTGATGTGGTCCCGGTCGCGTTCGCCACGACACTACCGGAGGGAGAGGAGTTCGGACCGGAAGTCCCTACTCCGGGGCCTGTCCCTCCGGTTGGCCGAGGAGAGGACCTGTCGGGGAGTCAGGCGGCGGACGTGGGCAGTCTGCAGCTCCAGTTCGCCGACGTCTTTTCGCCCCTGCCTGGTCACACCCCGTTAATAACTCACAACATCGAGACGCAACCCGGGTTAACGGTGCGGACACGTCCCTACAGGCTGCCCGTCCAAAAGCAAGACGGGGTACGGCGCGAATTGGCAGCAATGTTAGAGTTGGGCGTCGTCGAGGAGTCCCACAGTGACTGGTGCAGTCCCGTCGTGCTGGTGGGGAAGCCGGACGGGTCTGTCCGGTTCTGTGTCGACTACCGTAGGGTGAATGCGGTGTCAAAGTTCGATGCCTACCCAATGCCTCGGATCGATGAGCTAGTGGACCGGCTTGGCATGGCCACGTATTATACGACCCTGGACTGCACGAAGGGCTACTGGCAGATTCCGTTGTCTCCAGCAGCCCGAGAAAAAAACTGCGTTCTCCACTCCGCTCGGTCTTTACCAGTTCAAGGTGCTTCCGTTCGGGTTGTTCGGGGCCCCGGCCACGTTTCAGCGACTGATGGACCGTGTGTTACGGCCTCATGCTGCATATGCTGCCGCCTACATAGATGACATCGTCATCTATGGTGACGAGTGGGGGCAGCATGTGCAGGAGGTGGCGGCCGTCCTTCAGTCGCTGAGACGGGCGGGGCTCACGGCCAACCCGAAGAAGTGTGTGATCGGGCGGAGGGAGATTCAGTATCTGGGGTTCCACCTGGGGCGGGGGAAGGTCTGGCCGCAGGTCGGTAAGACCGCGGCGGTCTCCGCCTCGACCCGGGACCAAGAAGGAGGTGAGGCGGTTCCTGGGGCTGGCGGGTTACTATCGGCAGTTCGTGCCGAACTTCTCCGACCTGGCCAGCCCCTTGACCGACCTCACCCGGAAGAGGGCCCCAGATACAGTCCAGTGGTCGGAGCCATGCCAGGTGTCGTTTGAGGCTATTAAAACAGCCCTCTGTGGGGAAGCAGTCCTGTGTGCTCCTAATTTTGCTCTACCTATCTCCGTCCAGGCAGACGCGTCGGATAGGGGGTTGGGCGCGTTCCTGACCCAGCAGGTGGAGGGGACCGACCGTCCGGTGCTGTACCTTAGCCGCAAGCTGTCGGGCCGCGAGGGTCGGTACAGCACGGTAGAGAAGGAGTGTCTTGCCATCCGGTGGGCGGTCGGTGCTCTTCGCTACTACCTGCTGGGTCGCCAGTTCACCCTCAACTCCGACCACGCCCCCCTCCAGTGGCTCCACCGGATGAAGGATGCCAACGCGAGGATCACCCGGTGGTACCTCGCGTTGCAGCCGTTCAATTTCCGGGTGGCCCACAGGCCGGGGGCGCAGATGGTCGTGGCAGACTTCCTCTCCCGTCCCGGGGGGGGGGGAGTAGGTTTACGGCCGGATGGGTCCCCGGCCTGTGTCGGGCGGTGTGGGGAGCATGGAGCACCGGGTCTGCTGGGGTGATGGGGTCTGATTGCGGACAGGTGTCTGCAATCTGACCCAATCAGGAAGTGTGTATTTATGTGCCTGTTTGTCCTTCAGTCAGGGGTTGAGAGAGAGAAGGAAGACGCTCTCTGCGAGCTAGAGAGAGCGTCGTATGACCAAGTGACGGACGGAAAGAACATTGAACGTTGTCCTTTTGTCCTTTTGTGCGTTGTGTTTGTTTGCCTGAAGGGGAAATAAACAGGAGTTCGCTCCATTTCTCCTAAGAACTGTGTCCTGACTCGTTGGAACCCGTTACACACTGCCATTCAGAATGCATTGGTTTACATTTCGTTGTTTGGAGCACGTCATTTTTATTCATTAATTTATTTTCCGTTTTTGAGGAGGTGCTTCAAAGATGCAAATTTTCCTGCAATAATCCAAAAAAAACCCGTTGGCTTTTTGTCGAGGGAACCCAGGGTTGGCCAACATGCGTCATCCCTCCACCACTCTATACTGTAAAAACACATGTTCAAGTTGAATGATAATGCATGAATTTATTCTTTATTCTGCCATAGTAACACAGTAAATAAATGGCAAAAAATAGGCTGGGAACGAATTCATATTTACGATATGTTCAATAAAACAGAATCACAGACAAATTACGTTTTTTGGACAAACGTAATTGAGAATGCCGAATAGTTCTCTGGGAACGTAATTTTGATGAGAAAGGGTTGCTCTGACAGTTGTCAAAAAAAGCGGACGGACGTGGTCTCTATAGCAACGACCTCAGCTACCCAACACTGATCAAAAAAACGATTGTTTCTCTCAATCAAAGCACAAAACAGGACAACTGATGCCCATAGCGTTAACCCATACATGTTGTGTAATTAACAAGGACATGTTGGTGTAGTTGTGTTGAGGAATGTCACAGATTTCACTGTAAAATCGCCGTAAATGTGCAGCCATCGGGTCTTCCGTTAGCCAATGGGATGAGTTAGCCATAGCTTCATATATTGCTGTGGAGTGATTACATTGTAATGAGTGGAAAACCCCCTGCGTCGAAAAAAGAAGCACAAGGTCCTCCGTTAGCCAATGGGATGAATGCTCATAGCGTCTCTATGGGCAGCCATCGGCTCTTCCGTTAGCCAATGGGATGAATGCTCATAGCTTCATATATTGCCGTGGAGGGATTACATTGTAATGAGTGGAAAACCCCCTGCGTCGAAAAAAGAGGCGCAAGGTCCTCCGTTAGCCAATGGGATGAATGGTCATAGCGTCTCTATGTGCAGCCATCGGGTCCCCCGTGAAGGGGTTACATTGTAACGAGTTGAAAACCCCATGCGTCAAAAAAATAAGCACAAGGGTACCCTTTTGCGTCAGAAACTGAAGCCAAAGTCACTGACCTTTCGTCAAAAAATCGACGCGCTCGGAGTGAGAATGGGTTGCTCCCTCCTCTTGGAACAAAGCTAGTACTAACTCCTCCCTGTCCCTTTTCTCTCAGGCCTTCTTTCCGCTTCTGTTAGCTTTGTAATTCCTTATTATTACCTCTATGTCCCTACACATTATTGCATCAAAAGTCCCTCCCATGGGCCATATTGTGCCTGATTTAGCCGTCCTCTTCTCCCATTTCTCAGAGATCTTTTTTATCTCATCTTTGAGCAATGGATGGTCTCTACTCAAAATGTCTACTGCTGTTGGTGCCATATTAAACTTTTTGGTGTAAAAACACTATTATTCATCCAATTTATTTGAGTTTATTCTACTCGTTAGTTGAATTTTATTTCTGCCGCTTTGAATGTGCAGTCCTCCCCAGCGCTGCTCTCTCTCTACGATTGCAATGTGGGTCCCTGCTGGGCTATTTTTAATCCTGCTCTGCTCTTAGGCCCCCACCCTCTGCTCCTCTCTGGTCACAGTTTGAGTCAACGCTGCTGATTGTGTTTAAATCTAGGAAGGTTTACACATGTACTTCAAACAAATCAATTATCTGTCGGTCTAATTTATTTATGAAAGAATAATAGACTAAAAGAAAAATGGCCGTACAAGTCTCCGAGGTTACTTAATCCTATCGCGGCTTGAATACAGAAAGAAAACCATTTATATTTTATAGCGTATCTTAAAATGGCCAAATTTGTTGGACAAGATGCTGAGTGAAACTAGTCACTAACTCGTCTTTAATTACAAATAAAAGGTTGACCGAGCGTTGAAGCTGGCCTTTTGCTTAAAATTTGAATGGTCGAACATATAATTACTCAACCAGCACTTCAAACAAGAAACCTATTGTCTCACAGTGCCTAGATCAGAATTGCAAATTCACCATCTCATTTGATCCAAGATCTGCAGCTCAATTGGCCCACGATTGGTACATGAAATTAATTCAAACGGCACTTTAAACAAGAAGCTTATTTTCTCAAAATAATTGTTGAACACATAATTACCCGACCAGAACATTAAACAATCAACTTCTCAAAATGCCAAGATCAGGATTAAAAATCACCTCAAGCGGAACCTCAAACAAGAAATTTATTTCCTCAAAATAACAAGAAGCTTGTTTTCTCAAAATGCCAACATCGGAATAAGAAATTCACCATCAATTGGTCCAATCGCTCGCACCCCGTCCTGCAGCCCAGCAGCTGCCGTGTCTCTGATCTTCCATCCTGTTCCTGACGCCTATTATGTCGTAGAAAATAACCGAATTCTATCACTTCAATTAACTAAGAGAGCAAGAGGAATCGAAGAGTTCGGATCGAGTATTAACAAGAGACTTTATTGTTACCTGCAAACAAGCAACAACAAAGCCGAGTGAGGTTTGCAAAGACACTGCCGGTGTAAGTACCACATTGGCTCGGCTACCAGATCGGCTCGGGGTCCGTCGTCTGCTGATTACGTTACACTATATCATTGGCTGTACGCTTGAATGGGCGTAGGCTACATTGTGATTGGCTGCTAAGGGACAGTTGTGATTGGCTGTTTTGTGCTGTAGCTCTGGCTGTCGTCATAGCAACCACAGCGAGCACATGTGTGAGCGCGAGTAGGTCTGTCTAGTTTCGGTTTGTGATTGGGACGCCAGATTGGGCATATATCCCGTTTTTCCAGCCTAACGTGATTCAAAGTAGCCAAATCAGGCTGAAAATGTGCCCAATCTGGCAACACGGACGGCTTATTTTAACAGCCAAGATGATTCCGAGGGATGTTTTGTTTTTAGAAGAAAACTATCCATACAAATAGGTTGGGAATGGTCTATGTTCAAAATGAAAGATCATTACAGGCTCTTTAATTTAAGCCATAAAAGACCTTATTGCTGTAGATAGCGTATTGTGTGACGTAATCAGCAGACGACGGACCCCGAGCCGATCTGGTAGCCGAGCCAATATGGAACTTACACCGGGTCATCCGATCCCAGTCTTTTTTATTCTAATTAAACTGTTTACCATATGGTATGACCGCCCTCCGCATGCACACATAAGGTCTCCTTATATGGTAAGGACGGTCAGCCATACATTCCTTTAAGTATGTGGTCATCATCCGCAGTTAATCTAAACATTAGTCGGACGTCAGAACGCCTTGGCCCCAAACTCTGTTGCGCTGTGTGAGGCTCTCCTATGAATTCAGAGGTGATTTTGCTGCTTTCCACTATTAATGAATCTTTCTTAAAGACTGTGTAAAAGAGCTGACGCCTGTTCTACTCCACATCATCAACTCCTCGTTAAACACCAGGGGCCTCATGTACTAAGACTTGCGTGGATTTCATACTGAAACTTGGCGTACGCCAAAACCCAGAAACTGTCTTACGCACAAATAAATTCAGATGTATCAAAGTGTGCGAACGCATGGATCCAAGCACGTTTCTTTTGTACATCTCGATCAACGTGGAATTGAGCGCACATGCCGAGGTGCCAAACTCCTCCCTGTCCACGCCCTCATTTAAATATGCAATTTCATTTAAATAGGCCTCTGGACCTGAGATTCACCTCTTAATCCGATCACCTGGCACCATGAACAGAGGCAAAAAACGAAACTTCACGGAGTCTGAGCTCGAGATTTTGCTCCACGAGGTAGAAATGCGCAAGCATATGCTATTGGAACCCTGTCAACAGGGATAAATGCAAAACAAAAGAGAAGTTAGTGGGAGTGTGTTTGCGAGGCCGTCAATGCAGTGGGGTCTCAGCAGCGCACACACTCTGAAATTAAAAAAAAGTGGTCAGACCTCAAGGTGGAGGTGAAGCGGAGGGTTTCTGCCCACCGCCGAAGCGTGACCGCAACAGGTGGGGGGACGGGAGTGGGGGAACTCTCCCCCTTCGATTTGAGAGTGGCCGCTTTGATCGGTGACACAGCTCTCACCGGAGTGGTGGGAGCCCATGAAGGGGACGCCGATCATCCCCAAGGTAAATATGCTGAAGTCATAAATGCTGTAATTATACTGGTCATACAATTGGCTGCTTGCAATACACATAAGTCGTGCGTAAAGATGCCAGGATATTAAAGACTTTGACTGGTGTTTATTAACTTAAATTTTTTATTTTTGAATAGACAAGCAAGGAGAGGGCACGGATTGCTCCGTCGGCCCCGGCGTCTCCTCCGTCGGCCCCGGCGTCTCCAGCGCCCTTCGGATTTGACCATTTGCGATGTCCTCCAACAACGCTAACGCAGCCATTTTTAAAACAATTTTCTTCATCCATTGCGCATGCTTTTATAGCCACCCATATAATTGCAAGGTGTGTTAATTGTTCATTAGTGTGTCTCTGATGTGCAAATCACTCTGAGTCATTGTTTTCACCTTTTTTCCCAGTTTCCCAGCGTCACCTCTAAGTGTCGCCAAAGGAACAATAGCTGTAGAAACTTGCGTACGACAGCTCTGGAGCTGGCGTGGGGACCGCACATTTTTACGGTCATTTCACGTTTTGTACATCTGAACGTGAGCGTGGAAAAGGACGTACGCCACGTTTTTGTGCGTACGCAACCTTAGTACATGAGGCCCCGGAACTTTACCATCTGACATGAAGAAAGCAGTCATCAAACCAACTCTGAAGAAGGACAATGCTGATTTGTGTCTATCCCAACCAGAAGCCCTGGATGACCAGGGAGGTCCAGCAGCTGCTAAAGGAGAGTAACACCACCTTCAGATCAGGTGATGGGGCTCTGTACAGCGCAGCACGCTCCAGTCTCAAGAGGGGCATCTGGAGGGCGAAGTCGGACTACAGGAGGAGGATCGAGGACCACCTGGACAGCAACACCACCAGGCAGGTTGTGGCAGGGAATCCAGAACATTACCAACTACAAGACCAACCCAGGGGCTGCTGAAGGTGACGTCTCGCTGACGGAGGAGCTGAACCACTTCTTCGCCCGTTTCGAGGCAAAGCCACCAGATGCAGCAACGCTACAGCCAGCAGCCAACAGCGACATCATCCTCACGGTAGAGGAAAACGAGGTGAGGCGTACAGTGCGGGCTGTCAACCAGCGGAAGGCAGCTGGACCCGACGGCGTCTGTGGACATTTGCTGAAGGACTGTGCGGACCAGCTGGTGGGGGTCTTTACTAAGATCTTTAACCAGTCACTCTCCCAGTCCACTGTCCCATCCTGCTTGAGGTCCTCCACCATTGTCCCCCTGCTCAAAAAAACAAATATCACCACCCTCAACGACTACCGGTGTAGGATCAATAGGTCTAATGTAAAGCTTCAGCTTGACGCTCCTTTTTATGTTTAAAGGGTTTACTTGTCCAACGCAAAATACAAAAAATCATTTTCCACAATGAGGTTATGATTAGAGGTAAGAGAACGAGAGAGAGAAAGAGTGAGAGAGGTCAAAAAACTGTTTGGCTCCACGCTTGTTATCCTGACAGTCTGTCACCGGTAGTTAAAACAATTAAGTTCCTGTCACACTTCGAACAAAGTAACTACATGTGCGCATACAACAAAAATCTTGCAAGTGAATTGCAAAATAAAATTCTATGTAGGCCTATTCAAAATTAACGCAATTAACTATTATATTATTTCCTTTATGTACATCCAAACGTCATTATAAAATATGAACTTAAATAAAGCAAATAGGCATTTAGGCTCCTACAACCGGCCAGTAGCACTCACCCCTGTGATGATTAAGTGCTTTGAAAAACTGGTTCGTAGTCACATCATGTCATTCATCCCCCCCACCTTTGATCCACATCAGTTCGCTTACAGGGCTAATAGATCTACTGAGGACGCTGTGGCCACAGCCCTCCATGCTGCTCTTCATGGACTTTAGCTCTGCTTTTAATACGATTCTCCCCCACAGACTGGTGCTCAAACTGTCTGATATTGAAATACCACACTCAACCTACCTTTGGATTAAGGACTTTTTAACGGACCGCATTCAGAGGGTAAGAGTGGGCCCCCACACCTCCACCACCCTCAGCCTCAGCACTGGCTCCCCACAGGGCTGTGTGCTAAGTCCCCTGCTCTATACCCTCTACACCCACGACTGCACTCCCGCCCACCACAGCAACACCTTCGTCAAATTCGCAGATGACACCACAGTAGTGGGCCTCATCTCAAGGGGGGAGGAGACCGCCTACAGAGACGAGGTGGAACGTTTGGTGGGGTGGTGCAGTGCTAACAACTTGCTCCTCAATGCAACAAAGACCAAGGAGCTCGTTGTGGATTATAGGAGGAAGAAGACGGTCATCCAGTTGTGTTGTGTATCACATTTGTAAATGTGAATTTTTGGTGTGGGTATGTCTTATGTGTTTATTAGTGTACTTGGTTGATTATAGTTTTTATTTATTTATTTATACGTACTACCTCAATGTGATGTTTTTGCACTGATCAAGGACTGCACTTAATATGTTCCAGTATGGATAGAATATCGTATTCTATCCATACTTATCAGATGAATCAGTTATTAGAACTTCTTGCAATGGTTGAAAGTGAGCGAGAATATATCAGGTGGTATATTATTGTAATCTATAATGTATCGTAATGCAATTGTTAGATGGGTGTTGAGTTTCACTTTAGTCTATTAATTGATATTAGGCTATTAAAGCAGCCTTGGAATCCTGTTTGACAGTAATTTATGTTTTGAGCAACACATCACCAAGATCGTACAATCTTGTTTTTACCAACTCCGCAATATTTCTAAAATTCGATAAATTGTATGATGCAGAAACTTTGTTACTGCTTTCTTGATTATTGTAACAGCCTTTTTACCTGCTTGAACCAGAAAACACTCAAACGGCTACAGACTGTTCAAAACTCAGCTGCCAGGCTTTTAGTAAGATCTAGAAAATATGACCATATCAGAATCAGAATTCTTTTAATGGCCAAGTATATTCACACATACAGGAAATTGACTTGGTGTGGTTGGTACATAAGACATGAGACATAACATAACAACAAAAAAACATAAACAAGAACAAAGGACAAATGTTTTTTAAGATAATAATAAATAATAATAAATAATTGGGCATAGAAGGGCAAGTTAGTTTGAGTACGTAAACCCAGAGTCATTGTGATGCAGGGGGCTTGTTTGTGAGCCCAACTGCCGTGGGGAAAAAACTGTTCAAGTGGCGAGAGGTTTTGGTCTTAATAGCCCGGAACCTTCTGCCGGATGGGAGACACAGAAATAGGTGGTGACCGGGATGAGAAGGATCAGCGATGATCTTCCCGGCTCTCTTGCTGGTCCTTAAGTGAAACAGGTCTAGAAGAGACGGCAGGTCGCAGCCGATTACCTTCTCGGCTGACCGAATGATCCGCTGCAGTCGGCTTTTATCCTTTGCAGTAGAGGCAGCGAACCAGATGATTATTGAAGAGGTGAGGATGGATTCAATGATGGCTGTGTAGAATTCCACCATCACTTTCTTCGGCATGTTGAATCTCTTTAGCTGTCGAAGGAAGAACATCCTCTGCTGGGCCTTCTTGATTTTGGAGGTGATGTTCTCCGCCCACCTTAGGTCTTGTGCCATGACTGTTCCCAGGAATCTGAAAGACTCCACCATGTTAACTGGGGAGTCACACATGATGAGGGGGATGGTTGGGGCTGGGCTCCTCCTGAAATCTGCTACCATCTCTACAGTTTTTAAAGCATTCAGCTCCAGGTGGTTCTGGCTGCACCAGAAAGCCAGACTGTCGACTTCATTTCTGTAGGCGGCCTCATCCCCATTTGAGATTAATCCAATGAGGGTGGTGTCATCCGCAAATTTTATGAGTTTGACAGAGGGGTGGCTGGAGGTGCAGTTGTTGGTGTAGAGGGAGAAAAGTAAAGGAGAGAGCACACAGCCTTGGGGGGCTCCAGTGCTGATGGTCCGAGGCTCCGAGACAAGCTTGCCCAGCCTCACTCGCTGCTTCCTGTCTGACAGGAAGTCAGTGATCCACCTGCAGGTGGGCTAAGGCACGTTCAGCTGTGTTAGCTTGTCTTGGAGGAGAGCTGGGGCGATGGTGTTAAATGCCGAGCTGAAATCAACAAACAGGATCACACCTGTTCTACCGTCTCTACATTGGCTTCCCGTTAGTTTTAGGATTGATTTTAAGATTTAATTTATTACTTTTAAGGCTTTACATGACTTGGCCCCAGCTTATATCTCAGAGCTTTTAGTCCTGCATGTGCCGTCTCGTAGTCTGTGGTCCTCAGGCAGTAGACTGCTGTTCCTCCCAGTGTCTAGGCTCCAAACTAGTGATGGGTCAGTCGCGAACGAGCCGGTTCAAAGAGCAGGCTCTTTTAAGTGAATGGTGGGAGTCGGCTCCCGACCGCGAGCCGTTTGTTTTATTTTATTTTATAAAGTTTGCCTAGGCAGATCTCTGCGCTACGGGTGCTCCGTGCATGCTATGCGTGTGTGCTATGCGTGTGTGTGACTGACTGTCACGTGCATGCATGCAACCAATAAAGTGGGGATAGAAAAGGATCATACCCGCAAGCAGCGAGGGGCGGGAATGCGCGTTACGCTCATATGCAATGAAAACAAACAGCTGAATTAGAAAATGTAATCTAGATTTTTGAATGATAATAGGATGCATTGAATAATGTATGTGATATATAGGCCTATACAAATCATAAGTCAAAACGGGCTACATTTGGCTGAATTATATAAGGTATAAGTGGTAATATGAAGAGCCATTTGGGAGCCGATCCAAATGATCCGGCTCCCTAAGAAGAGCCGAAATGCCCATCACTACTCAAAACTAAAGGGGACAGAGCTTTCTCCATACGGCATCGAAGAAGCTCTGGAAAGACTTGACTGAGGAAATTAGGTTGACTGAGTCACTGCCCATTTTTAAATCTCTCCTCAAAACCCAGTTTTATCTGAGCTTTTACAGATTTCATTTGAGCCTCCCTTTGTTTTTATTCCTGTCTTTTATCCTTTTTTCATATGGCTCATTATTGTCCGTACATCACATGTATTTTGTGCTTTGTTTTAATTGTGCATTTATTTGTTCAGAACTTTGTAACTGTGTTTTGAAAAGTGCTATATAAAGAAAGTTTATTGTTATATAATTAATAGTAGATGCGCAGAACGAAGTGCGGCGTGATGCGCAGCTTGATGCGCAGTATGATGCGCACTTCTTCTCCACATGATTGACGTTGGTCATTATAATGCACTACACTTCCCAGAATGCCGTAGTTCCTTCTCGACGTAGCAACAACCAGTTACCGGGACAGTTCATTTAGATACAACTAATAAAATAATGTATTGTATGCAATGAATAGGAACGCTTAGCCCTAACTCATAATTTATGTATTGACCATGAGACCAGCGTCATCCCTCTCTCTCCTTTAGGCCTTGCGTCAGTAGAATTAGCTAACGTTAGCCGGCTAACTGTTAGCTTCAGTTAGCCACAAGTCGCTGGTTGTTGACACTTTCTGTCGACATGTATACTTTATTATCCGGACTGTACAAGTACATGTTCCAGAAGGACGAGTACTGCATACTGATCCTGGGGCTGGACAACGCGGGAAAGACGGTAGGGCGATATGTGGTTCACGTTACTCAGTGACATGTTAATCATACACTTTACACTTGCACTCTACACTTTACTACACTTCATTACTTATTACCACTGTCTTAGTTTCTCTTTTTACTTTAGCTTGTATTCTTGCTGCTATGTGGATGTTGAGGAACCAAGCCTAGGAATTGTACTCTTGTGTACTTACAATACATACTATACTACGTACTGTACAACAAGATTCTGATTAATCAAACCTTCGTAAATCCACAACAATAATAATAACGTCCCTTTTTGTCTTGTTCTGTCCTCTTAACGCTGTCCAAGTCATCCTGTTGTTCTCCCTGTTGTCTGTCTGGCAGACCTTTCTAGAGCAGACCAAGACAAAGTTCAGCAAGAACTACAAGGGGATGAGTTTGTCTAAGATCACCACCACAGTCGGCCTGAACAGTAAGGGTCTGCCTAAATAGTTATTTGCTAGATACGACATCGCTCCAAACCCTTAATCCCTGTTCCTTGTGTCTCGCCAGTCGGGACCATCGACGTGGGCAACGCTCGCCTTATGTTCTGGGACCTCGGAGGTCAGGAGGAGCTGCAGTCTCTGTGGGACAAAGTGAGTCGACAGCACTGACATGTTGCTAGGGACTGTTGTCATCAAATGACTAACATCATCATGTATGGGATTTTATTTTTTGAGCTTAAGTGAAACAGCACTTTTTATGACTAATCGTGCAAGCACTTTATTTTCTTACTTTTTAGAATAGGTTAATAAAACAAAGGATATTGATATCTATTTTCTTTGGTTGAATAATTTTTTGCTCTTGAATCCCGTTTTAAAACGCTCATCCTTCAGTACTACGCAGAGTCCCACGGGGTCATCTATGTCATCGACTCAACAGATGAAGAGCGCCTCTCAGAGTCAAAAGAGGCCTTCGGTACGTATGCACTTTGCCTGCTCTCTACGCATTAAAGTTACACTACTGCAGCAGCACGCACACAAAGATGTACAATCTCACTGTGCCAGTCGCTGACTTGCGCACACATCTTATAAGAACAACCCCCAGAGGTTAGCAACGGATCCCTCCTCTGTGGAGGTTATTGTGTCAACCTATCATTGATTGGATAAACAGGTACGGAGTGTCGTATTATGTTTTGTTTCCGACAGCCAGACATAAGAATAAAATGCATAATCAGAACCTGGATTTTTATAATTTCTAAACATCATTTGGACGTATTTACTTTCCACATCTTCTCAATTTATAGAGCAAATTCTTCTGGATTTGGTCGATGCTTCACACACACTCGGGGTCAGACATGCTTGCGTACGCGTGACCTTAAGTTAAATCGCAGGCGGCTCTGGGAAGGTCTGTCTGGCGTCTCTGAGTCGTAACGTGGACGGTCCCACACGTCCTGTATGCTGAACTGTGGCCCAGTTGAGTCTTGCAGCTCCCTGACTTCACTGCTCTGTCTGCATCTTCCAGAGAAAATGATCACCAGCGAGTCCTTGGAAGGAATCCCACTGCTGGTCCTGGCCAACAAGCAGGATGTAGAGGTACGCTCTCTTTTTGGGTCCTTTTCTTCAGGGTTGCCGATAAAGCATTCATCATGTTTCGTCTACATATGAACGTTCACTACAGAAACAGCACCACACTCTGCAGCCACAGAGATCCTAGTGGCCACAATCCTGCCAGGCTAACTCGTATGATTTTCTCAATGGTGAGCACATGGGAGGGCATGTAGTCCACCAAAGAAGGAAGATGGGAAAGGTCTGTTGAAAGAAAAGATTTAGGTGGAGCTACTCGGCCAAAGTGCGCTCTCTGCTACCTGGTAGCCTTACATGACGAAAACGAGCCACCAAGAGCCGCATCGAGTAGTAGAGAGACGACACGTGGAGGATCACGCTGTCGGTCTGGTTCTGTGTTTAGTACAACGGGGGCTCATGCATGAGGCTGCAATTCGGGCCATGATGCCAATTTTGATGTGTTCCTACTCGAAGCCTGCTGAGCGTGGAACACCAAGGTGGACAGAGCATTGCAGACATTAGACAACATAAAAAAAAAAGTTTTTAGATAATATTCTATATTCTTTTTTTTATCTTATTCTTTTACAAAATGCTGCCTCGCCAACCACTTCAATGACATTGTATCAATAGTTTGGTGTCGAGGTAATGTTCAGTACGACACGACTTCAGTCTCCGTCGGGCGGTCGGCTTAGCTCAGGAGGTAGAGCAGGTTGACTTGTAACCGGAAGCCACTCTTCCCCCGAGTGAGACGCCTCACCTCACTGCCCCCGACCAGCCGGCTGACCCTGGCGTGGGGGACTCCACTCTATGTATGGTCCTTTGTAAGTCCATTTGGATAAAAGATTCTGCCAAATGTAAATGTCAACTTGTGACAACTACGGAAGAGGATTAGAGCCACACATGTAAAAAAAAATTAAGTCCTGACTTTATTCTCAGAATTCTGAGAAAAAAGTCAGAATTCTGACATTAATCTCAGAATTCTGACATTAATCTCAGAATTCCGAGAAAAAAAGTCAGAATTCTGTTTTTTTTCCTCAGAATTTTGACATTAATCTCAGAATTCTGACTTTAATCTCAGAATTCTGAGAAAAAAGTCAGAATTCTGAGATTAAAGTCAGAACTACGGGTATCTGTAAGGACCAACCTCCGTGGGAGAGACACTTTGCTTTATGCAGTAGGAGGAAACCTATGGAAAGACAAGAAGGCCACATTCCGGCCCTAGAATGGCGCGGTAAAAGTGCAAAACCGCACGGATTCCGTGCGGTTTGGCAAGAATTCCGTACGGTTTCCGTACGGAATTGAATGACTAATAGCGTGAATGACTAATAGCCGCGGCTATTAGTCATTCACTCCGGCTATTCGTTATTCACTCCGGCTATTAGCTATTCACTCCGGCTATTAGGTATGCAGAACGAGCCCTCCCTCTTCTTTGCTTGACCACTAAATTTGAAGGCTGTCTAACCAATCAGTGAAGATAAATACCAGACTAAAGTAACGCATTGTCGAGACTAGAGCTGCAGTGCCTCCATGTTTCGCCGTAACATAAAGCTGTGTTGTCTTTACTAGTTTCACTACAATGTAATGACCACCACTAGCTAGTGGAAAATACATTTGTGTCTAGTACAGTGATATATTTGTATATGTTAGGCTATGTATTGAGATGGCAGTGTGCGAAATACCCGTCAATATTCGGGGATGCCCTCATCCCCAGATTGTTCTCGATATGCAGTAGCCAGCTAGGCCATAACATTACAATATTTCATGGATGCAAGCAAGCCAAGACAATCAATCTATATTTATAGCCTACATGAAAACACACACACGCACGCACGCACGCACGCGCGCACGCACGCACACTTTAAACACACTGGCAAATCAATAGGAGCCTGCATTGGCTAAAGTTGTTGGGATGCACGTTATTTTATAACAGGGAGGGGAAAAGTTGTGCATTTCAATGCAAACACGACAATAATTGGCACCGTTCTTGCGCACTCAGAAGAACATGAACTGAATAAATGCCAGGTATATAGCATATCGGAGACGGGCAAACCATCAGTGCATTTGCAAATGAGAGCCTGCAGTATGACCGATCTTGTGACATTATTTAACCATCCATCTACAGCTAATACGATCAGACAGATACATCATTGATTACATATAAGCCCACAACAAGCCCAACATCACCACGGCAGGTGCGCTCTCTCTCGCACATTCACACAATCACTCCAACTTCTCCAACTCCAAGGCAAAGCTGTTTCACTAGGACCACAAACAACCACAACTAACCAGCCTACATATCCACAACAATGCACAACAATCAGTTCTATACATTGCGTCTATCTTCTGTTTGGCGCACACGGCTAATTTGCATACTTGCACAGGACTGTCGGCTCCGCTTGTCAAAAAAATAGAATGTATTTGTGAATACATGCTTTGAATTCTGAATACTGGACTTGGTGAGCTTCGTAGACGGGCTCTGATAAAGCAAAGTGTCTCTCCCACGGAGGTTGGTCCTTACAGATACCCGTAGTTCTGACTTTAAAGTCAGAATTCTGACTTTAATCTCAGAATTCTGAGAAAAAAGTCAGAATTCTGAGATTAAAGTCAGAATTCTGACTTTTTTTCTCGGAATTCTGAGATTAAAGTCAGAATTCTGACTTTTTTTCTCAGAATTCTGAGATTAATGTCAGAATTCTGACTTTATTCTCAGAATTCTGAGATTAAAGTCAGAATTCAGACTTTTTTCTCAGAATTCTGAGAATAAAGTCAGAACTTAATTTTTTTTTACATGTGTGGCCCTAATCCTCTTCCGTAGACAACGGATTGTTTTGATTTAATATTTTTTCCATTAAACCGTACAATTATTTAAACAGAATCTACAGAGCCTTGTATATTTGTATTCATTATATATGGCCTCTCACTCAAAATAGCATTCATCACCTCCTGAAAAGATTGTATTAAGATTTGATTGTATTAAGATTTGATTGTATTAAGATTTGAATGGATTGGTTTAAAGGTACGGCCACACCAAACGCGTTACCCGCGTAACACGCGTATAAAATCGGCAATTTTTCCATAGGGAACCATTGGTTTACGCGCGTATGAGGCGCGTACATGCGTTACATGCGTAAAAGCAACATTTTACTCGCGTTAGGGGCGTATGAGGCGCGTATATATACGCGCGTATATATACGTTCAAAAAATTGAACTTTTTACGCTCATACGCGTGATACTTAGCCGCAATAGCCAATCAGCGTGGAGCTTGACCCGACGGCACTGGCAGAGAGTAGTGACGCTTGCACAGAAGCATACGGCGACATCTTCCTTTATTCTGGGTGGAAATAGTAACATAGTTACGCCATTAAATGCGTTTATGGAAACATTTTTAGCGAGAAATGTGCATTTTACTTTCATAATGTTCACTCTGTGAATGTGAAGGATGTTTGGTTTGATAGTTATGACGAAGAGTGAACGCTCCGTTCACTTGCATGGACAGAGTCTCTGGTTGCTAAGCAACCTCAACGTCTTGGCGGACTATTTCTCTGCTGATCAACACTACGAATGCTGGAAACACCAGACACACCATGTGAAGTTATTTAATCCGATTATTGTTATTTATATCCGAGATTATTTAATCTAACCCGATCCAAGCTCTATCATGCACCCAAACACGGCGGCGTTTGGGTTTACTTCCTCGGACTCCTAAATCCAGCGCAGCCACAGGCGCGTAGCTGCGTACGTGGGACCATTTTTGACACAAAATGGTCAAGCAACATTTTAGCTGCGTTAGGGGCGTATGAGCTGCGTATGGTACGCGTTTGGTGTGTTCGTACCATAAGACTTAAATGGATTGGATTGCAATTGGAAATTGATGGAACGTGCATACGGGCCGACCAAACGACCAGCGACCAGATCTTGACAGACCTATATAATGGACATGTCTGAACTAAAGGGGTTCCACGGCTTAGTACCTAGTACCCTGTTATCAGAGGGGACCATTCTGTAATCCTGTAGCCTATCGGTTGGTAGGGACCCTACCTTCCAAAGAATCCCCTCCTGCCCAACCAGCACTATCTTCCAATCTATTATGATGTAATGACTGCATTTTAGTGACCAATTGATCGGCCACAGATCATCTGCAGCCAATCAAACCCATAGATGCATGATTGGCCTATCTATTTATAATCTGCCGATTGCAGTAACCGATCACGTGAACCAAAGAGGTGCCCAAGATGAATGGTCGACATAGCGCACCGCCATTGTTTCACTTGGTAAATTAATGTTTGTCCTACATTTGACATTATTCCTCTTTAAATTGTGCTTACTCAATAGAGGTAGGCTACACATAACTATAGACAGCCTCAGTTCAAGGACGCAATACTCAGCCTGCAACTCACTTGAGAACGGCCTTCAGTTTCTGTCGTTATTTCAGTTTGCACAAAAAGAGTAGAGCTATACATCCGACATTATCACACATCCCCATGTTTCCTGAAACTATTATCCACAGGACAAGACTTCTCTCCGTGAATTCCATATGTGAACTGGCTACTCCACCGCTGTAGTCCAAGATGGCGTGTCTCTTAACCATATAATCCAAGCACTAGGATGGCATCCATTTACAACATAGTCCCTACAATGTGCAGCATTTGAAAAATACTTTCCGATGCTTTCCCAGTGGCTGGACCCAAGGCTGAGCCATAAGTACAATGTTTCGTGTTAATCGCGTGTAGTCTGTGTATTCATGTAAATCCGCTTTGTGCAAGATTAGTCAAACATGTCATATGTTTTGATTCTTCCGCATTTCATTGGATATGCCAGACTTCACGTGCAATGACAAACAGGGAGAACAATAGCACAGTCCATGACCGATCTGCTGCAGGGGACTTGGTTTGACAGATGTCCAGACGATCAAACCCTACAAATCCAATACAAGAGGGAGACTAAATTGACGCTCCAAACTCACTGTACAAACAAATTATTGGACGAGCCCCCACTTTGTTACGCACCTGGCCTAGGGGCGCCAGGCTACACAACAAAAAGACGGGAGACAACAGTTTCCCAATCAAAATAAGTATTTAATCAAACCAAACCAATCCAAGTGCTCAACTTATAATAAAAGTATGGGATGTGGAAGTCCGTAGTGTGGAGTGTGTATGCATGAGTGGATTATAGGTGTGTGTGTGTTGTTTCAACATAAGTGTTGAAAGGTGTGCATGGCTATGGAGCTGAAAAGAACAGAGAAGGAAGGACTGGGGAAGCAGACTCTTATAGGGCGTTGGCACCCGGGCCCAGGTGCACGCCAATCACTCCCAATGACCAATTAAGTAGGTCTCTGCTCCCCAGTCCTAGAAACAAATGGAAGACACAACATACAGGGAACCGTCACACTCCCCAGTCAAGGCATTCTAATTTAAGGAGCCATTGAGCCCATTGATTGGGGGAATTCAACAGTATGTGAGGCTGGTTCAGACTACACGATTCTCAGATATTCCTCACGATTTAACATGTCACACTATGCGATCCCAGAGCCAGGAATTCGGGCCTTGTCTCGTCAGAAGACTGGCCACACTACAAGATTCGAGGTTGCGATGCTCTAGAATCTTTCGGCCCTGTCCACAATAACCCGGGTAAATAGAAAAGCGCACATTCGCAATGAAAACGATCTCCATCCACACTCCAATCGTTTTCATATCGTTTTAGGAATGTTTTGCATCGATGTTCCACACTGAAATTATTTTGATAAACAGTTCTTGTCATGGTTACGTGACACCTGCCACGCCTCTGTTTATATTATAGGCGCGCGATCAGCTGTGATAGTTGCAGTTGACTTCTGGCTAATTGTTTTCACTTACAAGCAAAAATATGGCTCAACGCTGCTGCAAGTATTTCTACGGTTTGCATCTTTGCGTTTTTTTCCCATCGCTTAAGCACGGCAATTACAGCACTTGCCTTTGGCGTTGGAGTAACGAATATGTATGAGACAGTCTGTCGAGTTGTAACCGAAGATGCATGAGTATATTGCACAGAGAAATCATACTTTCCATTTCACCTGCCATTTTTCGATGAGCGTCTCGCTGTTGAGCACAAGGTTGTGGCAGCATCATGGCAGTGTCATGGAAACCGAACGTCATCGTTTCTGAAAGCCTCTGTCTACCCTGAACACACCTCAACGCGAACCCAGCATTTTCACATTCATCCACCTCAGCGATCGTTTTTGAAAAGCATTGTTTTCAGTGAGTGTGGACAGGGCCTTACTTAGTATCGTTCACGACACATGCAGCATCAATGCCGCAACAAAGTCTAAATAAAAATGGTATACTAGGCATTATGATGGCGGTCCTCTGCGTAGTGCACTGAAGTCTAGTAGGCTAGAGATGCGCAGATGAGCTGTAATGTCATCCCGATTTTGAGTTGCGTGTTCTGCGTCCCGACAAAAGCCTGTCGGCTTACTAAAATGTCCAACCACTATGAAATGTCCCCTGTTGTCAGCGAACACAGCCAACGTGGTCATATTATAGCCCGATCATTAACTAAAAGCCACAGAGAAAGAATAAAGCATCCAGCATATGATTTCAACAATGTGTGAGGGCATACGCAGCATGGATGATCGCACAGTGGAATGTTTAGGCCTATGGAAAGCCAGCCAGCGCGCGCTGGGCGGAAATTTCAGAAGCAGGGAGTTTATAGTAAAATATAATTTGTCAGTTTGCCGTTTTTCTAGTCAAAATGTTAACCTACTTCTTATTTATTTATTTCAACCCCGACCCACTCGCAATTCCTCCATGTAGGATATAACTTATTTTCATGCAGTCCACCCAACCCGTGGATTATCCACGGTGTCTGCGGGTATGACGGGCAACCGCGCATCTCTAGCCTACTAGTCTTTACTTTACTAGTTAGTTCTTTAATAGTTAGTTAACACTGCCCGTGTGGTCCAGCTGTTTGCGGCATTCCCTCAAAGTCAGCAATGTATACGTCATGTGCTTTCCACCAATTTCTGGCATGCCAATCTTTCGTTGTGGGGTTTTCGAACAGACGAAAAAATCGCAGATCGCAAGCAAACATTACATGTCACATCGCAACATGGTCTCACAGGAATCCGTGAAATTACTACGGTCGGACGCTTAACTTGAAATCCGTGGCCACATCACGGAAACACGCCGATATCCGTGTGTGAGCCATGGAATAACAGTGTCATTTACTTGCATTGGAGCAAGTCCGTGTCCACATCACGGACAATTGAAGTGATTCCGTCAGACCACCACGGATTTTGAGTTAAGCCCCCGCTGTGGTCAAATGTGGCACACACACAGATTGAAACGGGAGCACAGATTGAAACGGGAATCTGTGTGTGTGCCACATTTGACCACAGCGGGGGCTTAACTCAAAATCCGTGGTGGTCTGACGGAATCACTTCAATTGTCCGTGATGTGGACACGGACTTGCTCCAATGCAAGTAAATGACACTGTTATTCCATGGCTCACACACGGATATCGGCGTGTTTCCGTGATGTGGCCACGGATTTCAAGTTAAGCGTCCGACCGTAGTAATTTCACGGATTCCTGTGAGACCATGTTGCGATGTGACATGTAATGTTTGCTTGCGATCTGCGATTTTTTCGTCTGTTCGAAAACCCCACAACGAAAGATTGGCATGCCAGAAATTGGTGGAAAGCACATGACGTATACATTGCTGACTTTGAGGGAATGCCGCAAACAGCTGGACCACACGGGCAGTGTTAACTAACTATTAAAGAACTAACTAGTAAAGTAAAGACTAGTAGGCTAGAGATGCGCGGTTGCCCGTCATACCCGCAGACACCGTGGATAATCCACGGGTTGGGTGGACTGCATGAAAATAAGTTATATCCTACATGGAGGAATTGCGAGTGGGTCGGGGTTGAAATAAATAAATAAGAAGTAGGTTAACATTTTGACTAGAAAAACGGCAAACTGACAAATTATATTTTACTATAAACTCCCTGCTTCTGAAATTTCCGCCCAGCGCGCGCTGGCTGGCTTTCCATAGGCCTAAACATTCCACTGTGCGATCATCCATGCTGCGTATGCCCTCACACATTGTTGAAATCATATGCTGGATGCTTTATTCTTTCTCTGTGGCTTTTAGTTAATGATCGGGCTATAATATGACCACGTTGGCTGTGTTCGCTGACAACAGGGGACATTTCATAGTGGTTGGACATTTTAGTAAGCCGACAGGCTTTTGTCGGGACGCAGAACACGCAACTCAAAATCGGGATGACATTACAGCTCATCTGCGCATCTCTAGCCTACTAGACTTCAGTGCACTACGCAGAGGACCGCCATCATAATGCCTAGTATACCATTTTTATTTAGACTTTGTTGCGGCATTGATGCTGCATGTGTCGTGAACGATACTAAGTAAGGCCCTGTCCACACTCACTGAAAACAATGCTTTTCAAAAACGATCGCTGAGGTGGATGAATGTGAAAATGCTGGGTTCGCGTTGAGGTGTGTTCAGGGTAGACAGAGGCTTTCAGAAACGATGACGTTCGGTTTCCATGACACTGCCATGATGCTGCCACAACCTTGTGCTCAACAGCGAGACGCTCATCGAAAAATGGCAGGTGAAATGGAAAGTATGATTTCTCTGTGCAATATACTCATGCATCTTCGGTTACAACTCGACAGACTGTCTCATACATATTCGTTACTCCAACGCCAAAGGCAAGTGCTGTAATTGCCGTGCTTAAGCGATGGGAAAAAAACGCAAAGATGCAAACCGTAGAAATACTTGCAGCAGCGTTGAGCCATATTTTTGCTTGTAAGTGAAAACAATTAGCCAGAAGTCAACTGCAACTATCACAGCTGATCGCGCGCCTATAATATAAACAGAGGCGTGGCAGGTGTCACGTAACCATGACAAGAACTGTTTATCAAAATAATTTCAGTGTGGAACATCGATGCAAAACATTCCTAAAACGATATGAAAACGATTGGAGTGTGGATGGAGATCGTTTTCATTGCGAATGTGCGCTTTTCTATTTACCCGGGTTATTGTGGACAGGGCCGAAAGATTCTAGAGCATCGCAACCTCGAATCTTGTAGTGTGGCCAGTCTTCTGACGAGACAAGGCCCGAATTCCTGGCTCTGGGATCGCATAGTGTGACATGTTAAATCGTGAGGAATATCTGAGAATCGTGTAGTCTGAACCAGCCTCACATACTGTTGAATTCCCCCAATCAATGGGCTCAATGGCTCCTTAAATTAGAATGCCTTGACTGGGGAGTGTGACGGTTCCCTGTATGTTGTGTCTTCCATTTGTTTCTAGGACTGGGGAGCAGAGACCTACTTAATTGGTCATTGGGAGTGATTGGCGTGCACCTGGGCCCGGGTGCCAACGCCCTATAAGAGTCTGCTTCCCCAGTCCTTCCTTCTCTGTTCTTTTCAGCTCCATAGCCATGCACACCTTTCAACACTTATGTTGAAACAACACACACACACCTATAATCCACTCATGCATACACACTCCACACTACGGACTTCCACATCCCATACTTTTATTATAAGTTGAGCACTTGGATTGGTTTGGTTTGATTAAATACTTATTTTGATTGGGAAACTGTTGTCTCCCGTCTTTTTGTTGTGTAGCCTGGCGCCCCTAGGCCAGGTGCGTAACAAAGTGGGGGCTCGTCCAATAATTTGTTTGTACAGTGAGTTTGGAGCGTCAATTTAGTCTCCCTCTTGTATTGGATTTGTAGGGTTTGATCGTCTGGACATCTGTCAAACCAAGTCCCCTGCAGCAGATCGGTCATGGACTGTGCTATTGTTCTCCCTGTTTGTCATTGCACGTGAAGTCTGGCATATCCAATGAAATGCGGAAGAATCAAAACATATGACATGTTTGACTAATCTTGCACAAAGCGGATTTACATGAATACACAGACTACACGCGATTAACACGAAACATTGTACTTATGGCTCAGCCTTGGGTCCAGCCACTGGGAAAGCATCGGAAAGTATTTTTCAAATGCTGCACATTGTAGGGACTATGTTGTAAATGGATGCCATCCTAGTGCTTGGATTATATGGTTAAGAGACACGCCATCTTGGACTACAGCGGTGGAGTAGCCAGTTCACATATGGAATTCACGGAGAGAAGTCTTGTCCTGTGGATAATAGTTTCAGGAAACATGGGGATGTGTGATAATGTCGGATGTATAGCTCTACTCTTTTTGTGCAAACTGAAATAACGACAGAAACTGAAGGCCGTTCTCAAGTGAGTTGCAGGCTGAGTATTGCGTCCTTGAACTGAGGCTGTCTATAGTTATGTGTAGCCTACCTCTATTGAGTAAGCACAATTTAAAGAGGAATAATGTCAAATGTAGGACAAACATTAATTTACCAAGTGAAACAATGGCGGTGCGCTATGTCGACCATTCATCTTGGGCACCTCTTTGGTTCACGTGATCGGTTACTGCAATCGGCAGATTATAAATAGATAGGCCAATCATGCATCTATGGGTTTGATTGGCTGCAGATGATCTGTGGCCGATCAATTGGTCACTAAAATGCAGTCATTACATCATAATAGATTGGAAGATAGTGCTGGTTGGGCAGGAGGGGATTCTTTGGAAGGTAGGGTCCCTACCAACCGATAGGCTACAGGATTACAGAATGGTCCCCTCTGATAACAGGGTACTAGGTACTAAGCCGTGGAACCCCTTTAGTTCAGACATGTCCATTATATAGGTCTGTCAAGATCTGGTCGCTGGTCGTTTGGTCGGCCCGTATGCACGTTCCATCAATTTCCAATTGCAATCCAATCCATTTAAGTCTTATGGTACGAACACACCAAACGCGTACCATACGCAGCTCATACGCCCCTAACGCAGCTAAAATGTTGCTTGACCATTTTGTGTCAAAAATGGTCCCACGTACGCAGCTACGCGCCTGTGGCTGCGCTGGATTTAGGAGTCCGAGGAAGTAAACCCAAACGCCGCCGTGTTTGGGTGCATGATAGAGCTTGGATCGGGTTAGATTAAATAATCTCGGATATAAATAACAATAATCGGATTAAATAACTTCACATGGTGTGTCTGGTGTTTCCAGCATTCGTAGTGTTGATCAGCAGAGAAATAGTCCGCCAAGACGTTGAGGTTGCTTAGCAACCAGAGACTCTGTCCATGCAAGTGAACGGAGCGTTCACTCTTCGTCATAACTATCAAACCAAACATCCTTCACATTCACAGAGTGAACATTATGAAAGTAAAATGCACATTTCTCGCTAAAAATGTTTCCATAAACGCATTTAATGGCGTAACTATGTTACTATTTCCACCCAGAATAAAGGAAGATGTCGCCGTATGCTTCTGTGCAAGCGTCACTACTCTCTGCCAGTGCCGTCGGGTCAAGCTCCACGCTGATTGGCTATTGCGGCTAAGTATCACGCGTATGAGCGTAAAAAGTTCAATTTTTTGAACGTATATATACGCGCGTATATATACGCGCCTCATACGCCCCTAACGCGAGTAAAATGTTGCTTTTACGCATGTAACGCATGTACGCGCCTCATACGCGCGTAAACCAATGGTTCCCTATGGAAAAATTGCCGATTTTATACGCGTGTTACGCGGGTAACGCGTTTGGTGTGGCCGTACCTTTAAACCAATCCATTCAAATCTTAATACAATCAAATCTTAATACAATCAAATCTTAATACAATCTTTTCAGGAGGTGATGAATGCTATTTTGAGTGAGAGGCCATATATAATGAATACAAATATACAAGGCTCTGTAGATTCTGTTTAAATAATTGTACGGTTTAATGGAAAAAATATTAAATCAAAACAATCCGTTGTCTACGGAAGAGGATTAGGGCCACACATGTAAAAAAAAATTAAGTTCTGACTTTATTCTCAGAATTCTGAGAAAAAAGTCTGAATTCTGACTTTAATCTCAGAATTCTGAGAATAAAGTCAGAATTCTGACATTAATCTCAGAATTCTGAGATAAAAAGTCAGAATTCTGACATTAATCTCAGAATTCCGAGAAAAAAAGTCAGAATTCTGACTTTAATCTCAGAATTCTGACTTTTTTCTCAGAATTCTGAGATTAAAGTCAGAATTCTGACTTTAAAGTCAGAACTACGGGTATCTGTAAGGACCAACCTCCGTGGGAGAGACACTTTGCTTTATCAGAGCCCGTCTACGAAGCTCACCAAGTCCAGTATTCAGAATTCAAAGCATGTATTCACAAATACATTCTATTTTTTTGACAAGCGGAGCCGACAGTCCTGTGCAAGTATGCAAATTAGCCGTGTGCGCCAAACAGAAGATAGACGCAATGTATAGAACTGATTGTTGTGCATTGTTGTGGATATGTAGGCTGGTTAGTTGTGGTTGTTTGTGGTCCTAGTGAAACAGCTTTGCCTTGGAGTTGGAGAAGTTGGAGTGATTGTGTGAATGTGCGAGAGAGAGCGCACCTGCCGTGGTGATGTTGGGCTTGTTGTGGGCTTATATGTAATCAATGATGTATCTGTCTGATCGTATTAGCTGTAGATGGATGGTTAAATAATGTCACAAGATCGGTCATACTGCAGGCTCTCATTTGCAAATGCACTGATGGTTTGCCCGTCTCCGATATGCTATATACCTGGCATTTATTCAGTTCATGTTCTTCTGAGTGCGCAAGAACGGTGCCAATTATTGTCGTGTTTGCATTGAAATGCACAACTTTTCCCCTCCCTGTTATAAAATAACGTGCATCCCAACAACTTTAGCCAATGCAGGCTCCTATTGATTTGCCAGTGTGTTTAAAGTGTGCGTGCGTGCGCGCGTGCGTGCGCGCGTGCGTGCGTGCGCGCGTGCGTGCGTGCGTGCGTGTGTGTGTTTTCATGTAGGCTATAAATATAGATTGATTGTCTTGGCTTGCTTGCATCCATGAAATATTGTAATGTTATGGCCTAGCTGGCTACTGCATATCGAGAACAATCTGGGGATGAGGGCATCCCCGAATATTGACGGGTATTTCGCACACTGCCATCTCAATACATAGCCTAACATATACAAATATATCACTGTACTAGACACAAATGTATTTTCCACTAGCTAGTGGTGGTCATTACATTGTAGTGAAACTAGTAAAGACAACACAGCTTTATGTTACGGCGAAACATGGAGGCACTGCAGCTCTAGTCTCGACAATGCGTTACTTTAGTCTGGTATTTATCTTCACTGATTGGTTAGACAGCCTTCAAATTTAGTGGTCAAGCAAAGAAGAGGGAGGGCTCGTTCTGCATACCTAATAGCCGGAGTGAATAGCTAATAGCCGGAGTGAATAACGAATAGCCGGAGTGAATGACTAATAGCCGCGGCTATTAGTCATTCACGCTATTAGTCATTCAATTCCGTACGGAAACCGTACGGAATTCTTGCCAAACCGCACGGAATCCGTGCGGTTTTGCACTTTTACCGCGCCATTCTAGGGCCGGAATGTGGCCTTCTTGTCTTTCCATAGGTTTCCTCCTACTGCATAAAGCAAAGTGTCTCTCCCACGGAGGTTGGTCCTTACAGATACCCGTAGTTCTGACTTTAATCTCAGAATTCTGACTTTTTTCTCAGAATTCTGAGATTAAAGTCAGAATTCTGAGATTAATGTCAAAATTCTGAGGAAAAAAAACAGAATTCTGACTTTTTTTCTCGGAATTCTGAGATTAATGTCAGAATTCTGAGATTAATGTCAGAATTCTGACTTTTTTCTCAGAATTCTGAGAATAAAGTCAGGACTTAATTTTTTTTTACATGTGTGGCTCTAATCCTCTTCCGTAGTTGTCACAAGTTGACATTTACATTTGGCAGAATCTTTTATCCAAATGGACTTACAAAGGACCATACATAGAGTGGAGTCCCCCACGCCAGGGTCAGCCGGCTGGTCGGGGGCAGTGAGGTGAGGCGTCTCACTCGGGGGAAGAGTGGCTTCCGGTTACAAGTCAACCTGCTCTACCTCCTGAGCTAAGCCGACCGCCCGACGGAGACTGAAGTCGTGTCGTACTGAACATTACCTCGACACCAAACTATTGATACAATGTCATTGAAGTGGTTGGCGAGGCAGCATTTTGTAAAAGAATAAGATAAAAAAAAGAATATAGAATATTATCTAAAAACTTTTTTTTTTATGTTGTCTAATGTCTGCAATGCTCTGTCCACCTTGGTGTTCCACGCTCAGCAGGCTTCGAGTAGGAACACATCAAAATTGGCATCATGGCCCGAATTGCAGCCTCATGCATGAGCCCCCGTTGTACTAAACACAGAACCAGACCGACAGCGTGATCCTCCACGTGTCGTCTCTCTACTACTCGATGCGGCTCTTGGTGGCTCGTCTTCGTCATGTAAGGCTACCAGGTAGCAGAGAGCGCACTTTGGCCGAGTAGCTCCACCTAAATCTTTTCTTTCAACAGACCTTTCCCATCTTCCTTCTTTGGTGGACTACATGCCCTCCCATGTGCTCACCATTGAGAAAATCATACGAGTTAGCCTGGCAGGATTGTGGCCACTAGGATCTCTGTGGCTGCAGAGTGTGGTGCTGTTTCTGTAGTGAACGTTCATATGTAGACGAAACATGATGAATGCTTTATCGGCAACCCTGAAGAAAAGGACCCAAAAAGAGAGCGTACCTCTACATCCTGCTTGTTGGCCAGGACCAGCAGTGGGATTCCTTCCAAGGACTCGCTGGTGATCATTTTCTCTGGAAGATGCAGACAGAGCAGTGAAGTCAGGGAGCTGCAAGACTCAACTGGGCCACAGTTCAGCATACAGGACGTGTGGGACCGTCCACGTTACGACTCAGAGACGCCAGACAGACCTTCCCAGAGCCGCCTGCGATTTAACTTAAGGTCACGCGTACGCAAGCATGTCTGACCCCGAGTGTGTGTGAAGCATCGACCAAATCCAGAAGAATTTGCTCTATAAATTGAGAAGATGTGGAAAGTAAATACGTCCAAATGATGTTTAGAAATTATAAAAATCCAGGTTCTGATTATGCATTTTATTCTTATGTCTGGCTGTCGGAAACAAAACATAATACGACACTCCGTACCTGTTTATCCAATCAATGATAGGTTGACACAATAACCTCCACAGAGGAGGGATCCGTTGCTAACCTCTGGGGGTTGTTCTTATAAGATGTGTGCGCAAGTCAGCGACTGGCACAGTGAGATTGTACATCTTTGTGTGCGTGCTGCTGCAGTAGTGTAACTTTAATGCGTAGAGAGCAGGCAAAGTGCATACGTACCGAAGGCCTCTTTTGACTCTGAGAGGCGCTCTTCATCTGTTGAGTCGATGACATAGATGACCCCGTGGGACTCTGCGTAGTACTGAAGGATGAGCGTTTTAAAACGGGATTCAAGAGCAAAAAATTATTCAACCAAAGAAAATAGATATCAATATCCTTTGTTTTATTAACCTATTCTAAAAAGTAAGAAAATAAAGTGCTTGCACGATTAGTCATAAAAAGTGCTGTTTCACTTAAGCTCAAAAAATAAAATCCCATACATGATGATGTTAGTCATTTGATGACAACAGTCCCTAGCAACATGTCAGTGCTGTCGACTCACTTTGTCCCACAGAGACTGCAGCTCCTCCTGACCTCCGAGGTCCCAGAACATAAGGCGAGCGTTGCCCACGTCGATGGTCCCGACTGGCGAGACACAAGGAACAGGGATTAAGGGTTTGGAGCGATGTCGTATCTAGCAAATAACTATTTAGGCAGACCCTTACTGTTCAGGCCGACTGTGGTGGTGATCTTAGACAAACTCATCCCCTTGTAGTTCTTGCTGAACTTTGTCTTGGTCTGCTCTAGAAAGGTCTGCCAGACAGACAACAGGGAGAACAACAGGATGACTTGGACAGCGTTAAGAGGACAGAACAAGACAAAAAGGGACGTTATTATTATTGTTGTGGATTTACGAAGGTTTGATTAATCAGAATCTTGTTGTACAGTACGTAGTATAGTATGTATTGTAAGTACACAAGAGTACAATTCCTAGGCTTGGTTCCTCAACATCCACATAGCAGCAAGAATACAAGCTAAAGTAAAAAGAGAAACTAAGACAGTGGTAATAAGTAATGAAGTGTAGTAAAGTGTAGAGTGCAAGTGTAAAGTGTATGATTAACATGTCACTGAGTAACGTGAACCACATATCGCCCTACCGTCTTTCCCGCGTTGTCCAGCCCCAGGATCAGTATGCAGTACTCGTCCTTCTGGAACATGTACTTGTACAGTCCGGATAATAAAGTATACATGTCGACAGAAAGTGTCAACAACCAGCGACTTGTGGCTAACTGAAGCTAACAGTTAGCCGGCTAACGTTAGCTAATTCTACTGACGCAAGGCCTAAAGGAGAGAGAGGGATGACGCTGGTCTCATGGTCAATACATAAATTATGAGTTAGGGCTAAGCGTTCCTATTCATTGCATACAATACATTATTTTATTAGTTGTATCTAAATGAACTGTCCCGGTAACTGGTTGTTGCTACGTCGAGAAGGAACTACGGCATTCTGGGAAGTGTAGTGCATTATAATGACCAACGTCAATCATGTGGAGAAGAAGTGCGCATCATACTGCGCATCAAGCTGCGCATCACGCCGCACTTCGTTCTGCGCATCTACTATTAATTATATAACAATAAACTTTCTTTATATAGCACTTTTCAAAACACAGTTACAAAGTTCTGAACAAATAAATGCACAATTAAAACAAAGCACAAAATACATGTGATGTACGGACAATAATGAGCCATATGAAAAAAGGATAAAAGACAGGAATAAAAACAAAGGGAGGCTCAAATGAAATCTGTAAAAGCTCAGATAAAACTGGGTTTTGAGGAGAGATTTAAAAATGGGCAGTGACTCAGTCAACCTAATTTCCTCAGTCAAGTCTTTCCAGAGCTTCTTCGATGCCGTATGGAGAAAGCTCTGTCCCCTTTAGTTTTGAGTAGTGATGGGCATTTCGGCTCTTCTTAGGGAGCCGGATCATTTGGATCGGCTCCCAAATGGCTCTTCATATTACCACTTATACCTTATATAATTCAGCCAAATGTAGCCCGTTTTGACTTATGATTTGTATAGGCCTATATATCACATACATTATTCAATGCATCCTATTATCATTCAAAAATCTAGATTACATTTTCTAATTCAGCTGTTTGTTTTCATTGCATATGAGCGTAACGCGCATTCCCGCCCCTCGCTGCTTGCGGGTATGATCCTTTTCTATCCCCACTTTATTGGTTGCATGCATGCACGTGACAGTCAGTCACACACACGCATAGCACACACGCATAGCATGCACGGAGCACCCGTAGCGCAGAGATCTGCCTAGGCAAACTTTATAAAATAAAATAAAACAAACGGCTCGCGGTCGGGAGCCGACTCCCACCATTCACTTAAAAGAGCCTGCTCTTTGAACCGGCTCGTTCGCGACTGACCCATCACTAGTTTGGAGCCTAGACACTGGGAGGAACAGCAGTCTACTGCCTGAGGACCACAGACTACGAGACGGCACATGCAGGACTAAAAGCTCTGAGATATAAGCTGGGGCCAAGTCATGTAAAGCCTTAAAAGTAATAAATTAAATCTTAAAATCAATCCTAAAACTAACGGGAAGCCAATGTAGAGACGGTAGAACAGGTGTGATCCTGTTTGTTGATTTCAGCTCGGCATTTAACACCATCGCCCCAGCTCTCCTCCAAGACAAGCTAACACAGCTGAACGTGCCTTAGCCCACCTGCAGGTGGATCACTGACTTCCTGTCAGACAGGAAGCAGCGAGTGAGGCTGGGCAAGCTTGTCTCGGAGCCTCGGACCATCAGCACTGGAGCCCCCCAAGGCTGTGTGCTCTCTCCTTTACTTTTCTCCCTCTACACCAACAACTGCACCTCCAGCCACCCCTCTGTCAAACTCATAAAATTTGCGGATGACACCACCCTCATTGGATTAATCTCAAATGGGGATGAGGCCGCCTACAGAAATGAAGTCGACAGTCTGGCTTTCTGGTGCAGCCAGAACCACCTGGAGCTGAATGCTTTAAAAACTGTAGAGATGGTAGCAGATTTCAGGAGGAGCCCAGCCCCAACCATCCCCCTCATCATGTGTGACTCCCCAGTTAACATGGTGGAGTCTTTCAGATTCCTGGGAACAGTCATGGCACAAGACCTAAGGTGGGCGGAGAACATCACCTCCAAAATCAAGAAGGCCCAGCAGAGGATGTTCTTCCTTCGACAGCTAAAGAGATTCAACATGCCGAAGAAAGTGATGGTGGAATTCTACACAGCCATCATTGAATCCATCCTCACCTCTTCAATAATCATCTGGTTCGCTGCCTCTACTGCAAAGGATAAAAGCCGACTGCAGCGGATCATTCGGTCAGCCGAGAAGGTAATCGGCTGCGACCTGCCGTCTCTTCTAGACCTGTTTCACTTAAGGACCAGCAAGAGAGCCGGGAAGATCATCGCTGATCCTTCTCATCCCGGTCACCACCTATTTCTGTGTCTCCCATCCGGCAGAAGGTTCCGGGCTATTAAGACCAAAACCTCTCGCCACTTGAACAGTTTTTTCCCCACGGCAGTTGGGCTCACAAACAAGCCCCCTGCATCACAATGACTCTGGGTTTACGTACTCCAACTAACTTGCCCTTCTATGCCCAATTATTTATTATTATTTATTATTATCTTAAAAAACATTTGTCCTTTGTTCTTGTTTATGTTTTTTTGTTGTTATGTTATGTCTCATGTCTTATGTACCAACCACACCAAGTCAATTTCCTGTATGTGTGAATATACTTGGCCATTAAAAGAATTCTGATTCTGATATGGTCATATTTTCTAGATCTTACTAAAAGCCTGGCAGCTGAGTTTTGAACAGTCTGTAGCCGTTTGAGTGTTTTCTGGTTCAAGCAGGTAAAAAGGCTGTTACAATAATCAAGAAAGCAGTAACAAAGTTTCTGCATCATACAATTTATCGAATTTTAGAAATATTGCGGAGTTGGTAAAAACAAGATTGTACGATCTTGGTGATGTGTTGCTCAAAACATAAATTACTGTCAAACAGGATTCCAAGGCTGCTTTAATAGCCTAATATCAATTAATAGACTAAAGTGAAACTCAACACCCATCTAACAATTGCATTACGATACATTATAGATTACAATAATATACCACCTGATATATTCTCGCTCACTTTCAACCATTGCAAGAAGTTCTAATAACTGATTCATCTGATAAGTATGGATAGAATACGATATTCTATCCATACTGGAACATATTAAGTGCAGTCCTTGATCAGTGCAAAAACATCACATTGAGGTAGTACGTATAAATAAATAAATAAAAACTATAATCAACCAAGTACACTAATAAACACATAAGACATACCCACACCAAAAATTCACATTTACAAATGTGATACACAACACAACTGGATGACCGTCTTCTTCCTCCTATAATCCACAACGAGCTCCTTGGTCTTTGTTGCATTGAGGAGCAAGTTGTTAGCACTGCACCACCCCACCAAACGTTCCACCTCGTCTCTGTAGGCGGTCTCCTCCCCCCTTGAGATGAGGCCCACTACTGTGGTGTCATCTGCGAATTTGACGAAGGTGTTGCTGTGGTGGGCGGGAGTGCAGTCGTGGGTGTAGAGGGTATAGAGCAGGGGACTTAGCACACAGCCCTGTGGGGAGCCAGTGCTGAGGCTGAGGGTGGTGGAGGTGTGGGGGCCCACTCTTACCCTCTGAATGCGGTCCGTTAAAAAGTCCTTAATCCAAAGGTAGGTTGAGTGTGGTATTTCAATATCAGACAGTTTGAGCACCAGTCTGTGGGGGAGAATCGTATTAAAAGCAGAGCTAAAGTCCATGAAGAGCAGCATGGAGGGCTGTGGCCACAGCGTCCTCAGTAGATCTATTAGCCCTGTAAGCGAACTGATGTGGATCAAAGGTGGGGGGGATGAATGACATGATGTGACTACGAACCAGTTTTTCAAAGCACTTAATCATCACAGGGGTGAGTGCTACTGGCCGGTTGTAGGAGCCTAAATGCCTATTTGCTTTATTTAAGTTCATATTTTATAATGACGTTTGGATGTACATAAAGGAAATAATATAATAGTTAATTGCGTTAATTTTGAATAGGCCTACATAGAATTTTATTTTGCAATTCACTTGCAAGATTTTTGTTGTATGCGCACATGTAGTTACTTTGTTCGAAGTGTGACAGGAACTTAATTGTTTTAACTACCGGTGACAGACTGTCAGGATAACAAGCGTGGAGCCAAACAGTTTTTTGACCTCTCTCACTCTTTCTCTCTCTCGTTCTCTTACCTCTAATCATAACCTCATTGTGGAAAATGATTTTTTGTATTTTGCGTTGGACAAGTAAACCCTTTAAACATAAAAAGGAGCGTCAAGCTGAAGCTTTACATTAGACCTATTGATCCTACACCGGTAGTCGTTGAGGGTGGTGATATTTGTTTTTTTGAGCAGGGGGACAATGGTGGAGGACCTCAAGCAGGATGGGACAGTGGACTGGGAGAGTGACTGGTTAAAGATCTTAGTAAAGACCCCCACCAGCTGGTCCGCACAGTCCTTCAGCAAATGTCCACAGACGCCGTCGGGTCCAGCTGCCTTCCGCTGGTTGACAGCCCGCACTGTACGCCTCACCTCGTTTTCCTCTACCGTGAGGATGATGTCGCTGTTGGCTGCTGGCTGTAGCGTTGCTGCATCTGGTGGCTTTGCCTCGAAACGGGCGAAGAAGTGGTTCAGCTCCTCCGTCAGCGAGACGTCACCTTCAGCAGCCCCTGGGTTGGTCTTGTAGTTGGTAATGTTCTGGATTCCCTGCCACAACCTGCCTGGTGGTGTTGCTGTCCAGGTGGTCCTCGATCCTCCTCCTGTAGTCCGACTTCGCCCTCCAGATGCCCCTCTTGAGACTGGAGCGTGCTGCGCTGTACAGAGCCCCATCACCTGATCTGAAGGTGGTGTTACTCTCCTTTAGCAGCTGCTGGACCTCCCTGGTCATCCAGGGCTTCTGGTTGGGATAGACACAAATCAGCATTGTCCTTCTTCAGAGTTGGTTTGATGACTGCTTTCTTCATGTCAGATGGTAAAGTTCCGGGGCCTCATGTACTAAGGTTGCGTACGCACAAAAACGTGGCGTACGTCCTTTTCCACGCTCACGTTCAGATGTACAAAACGTGAAATGACCGTAAAAATGTGCGGTCCCCACGCCAGCTCCAGAGCTGTCGTACGCAAGTTTCTACAGCTATTGTTCCTTTGGCGACACTTAGAGGTGACGCTGGGAAACTGGGAAAAAAGGTGAAAACAATGACTCAGAGTGATTTGCACATCAGAGACACACTAATGAACAATTAACACACCTTGCAATTATATGGGTGGCTATAAAAGCATGCGCAATGGATGAAGAAAATTGTTTTAAAAATGGCTGCGTTAGCGTTGTTGGAGGACATCGCAAATGGTCAAATCCGAAGGGCGCTGGAGACGCCGGGGCCGACGGAGGAGACGCCGGGGCCGACGGAGCAATCCGTGCCCTCTCCTTGCTTGTCTATTCAAAAATAAAAAATTTAAGTTAATAAACACCAGTCAAAGTCTTTAATATCCTGGCATCTTTACGCACGACTTATGTGTATTGCAAGCAGCCAATTGTATGACCAGTATAATTACAGCATTTATGACTTCAGCATATTTACCTTGGGGATGATCGGCGTCCCCTTCATGGGCTCCCACCACTCCGGTGAGAGCTGTGTCACCGATCAAAGCGGCCACTCTCAAATCGAAGGGGGAGAGTTCCCCCACTCCCGTCCCCCCACCTGTTGCGGTCACGCTTCGGCGGTGGGCAGAAACCCTCCGCTTCACCTCCACCTTGAGGTCTGACCACTTTTTTTTAATTTCAGAGTGTGTGCGCTGCTGAGACCCCACTGCATTGACGGCCTCGCAAACACACTCCCACTAACTTCTCTTTTGTTTTGCATTTATCCCTGTTGACAGGGTTCCAATAGCATATGCTTGCGCATTTCTACCTCGTGGAGCAAAATCTCGAGCTCAGACTCCGTGAAATTTCGTTTTTTGCCTCTGTTCATGGTGCCAGGTGATCGGATTAAGAGGTGAATCTCAGGTCCAGAGGCCTATTTAAATGAAATTGCATATTTAAATGAGGGCGTGGACAGGGAGGAGTTTGGCACCTCGGCATGTGCGCTCAATTCCACGTTGATCGAGATGTACAAAAGAAACGTGCTTGGATCCATGCGTTCGCACACTTTGATACATCTGAATTTATTTGTGCGTAAGACAGTTTCTGGGTTTTGGCGTACGCCAAGTTTCAGTATGAAATCCACGCAAGTCTTAGTACATGAGGCCCCTGGTGTTTAACGAGGAGTTGATGATGTGGAGTAGAACAGGCGTCAGCTCTTTTACACAGTCTTTAAGAAAGATTCATTAATAGTGGAAAGCCGCAAAATCACCTCTGAATTCATAGGAGAGCCTCACACAGCGCAACAGAGTTTGGGGCCAAGGCGTTCTGACGTCCGACTAATGTTTAGATTAACTGCGGATGATGACCACATACTTAAAGGAATGTATGGCTGACCGTCCTTACCATATAAGGAGACCTTATGTGTGCATGCGGAGGGCGGTCATACCATATGGTAAACAGTTTAATTAGAATAAAAAAGACTGGGATCGGATGACCCGGCAGTGTCTTTGCAAACCTCACTCGGCTTTGTTGTTGCTTGTTTGCAGGTAACAATAAAGTCTCTTGTTAATACTCGATCCGAACTCTTCGATTCCTCTTGCTCTCTTAGTTAATTGAAGTGATAGAATTCGGTTATTTTCTACGACATAATAGGCGTCAGGAACAGGATGGAAGATCAGAGACACGGCAGCTGCTGGGCTGCAGGACGGGGTGCGAGCGATTGGACCAATTGATGGTGAATTTCTTATTCCGATGTTGGCATTTTGAGAAAACAAGCTTCTTGTTATTTTGAGGAAATAAATTTCTTGTTTGAGGTTCCGCTTGAGGTGATTTTTAATCCTGATCTTGGCATTTTGAGAAGTTGATTGTTTAATGTTCTGGTCGGGTAATTATGTGTTCAACAATTATTTTGAGAAAATAAGCTTCTTGTTTAAAGTGCCGTTTGAATTAATTTCATGTACCAATCGTGGGCCAATTGAGCTGCAGATCTTGGATCAAATGAGATGGTGAATTTGCAATTCTGATCTAGGCACTGTGAGACAATAGGTTTCTTGTTTGAAGTGCTGGTTGAGTAATTATATGTTCGACCATTCAAATTTTAAGCAAAAGGCCAGCTTCAACGCTCGGTCAACCTTTTATTTGTAATTAAAGACGAGTTAGTGACTAGTTTCACTCAGCATCTTGTCCAACAAATTTGGCCATTTTAAGATACGCTATAAAATATAAATGGTTTTCTTTCTGTATTCAAGCCGCGATAGGATTAAGTAACCTCGGAGACTTGTACGGCCATTTTTCTTTTAGTCTATTATTCTTTCATAAATAAATTAGACCGACAGATAATTGATTTGTTTGAAGTACATGTGTAAACCTTCCTAGATTTAAACACAATCAGCAGCGTTGACTCAAACTGTGACCAGAGAGGAGCAGAGGGTGGGGGCCTAAGAGCAGAGCAGGATTAAAAATAGCCCAGCAGGGACCCACATTGCAATCGTAGAGAGAGAGCAGCGCTGGGGAGGACTGCACATTCAAAGCGGCAGAAATAAAATTCAACTAACGAGTAGAATAAACTCAAATAAATTGGATGAATAATAGTGTTTTTACACCAAAAAGTTTAATATGGCACCAACAGCAGTAGACATTTTGAGTAGAGACCATCCATTGCTCAAAGATGAGATAAAAAAGATCTCTGAGAAATGGGAGAAGAGGACGGCTAAATCAGGCACAATATGGCCCATGGGAGGGACTTTTGATGCAATAATGTGTAGGGACATAGAGGTAATAATAAGGAATTACAAAGCTAACAGAAGCGGAAAGAAGGCCTGAGAGAAAAGGGACAGGGAGGAGTTAGTACTAGCTTTGTTCCAAGAGGAGGGAGCAACCCATTCTCACTCCGAGCGCGTCGATTTTTTGACGAAAGGTCAGTGACTTTGGCTTCAGTTTCTGACGCAAAAGGGTACCCTTGTGCTTATTTTTTTGACGCATGGGGTTTTCAACTCGTTACAATGTAACCCCTTCACGGGGGACCCGATGGCTGCACATAGAGACGCTATGACCATTCATCCCATTGGCTAACGGAGGACCTTGCGCCTCTTTTTTCGACGCAGGGGGTTTTCCACTCATTACAATGTAATCCCTCCACGGCAATATATGAAGCTATGAGCATTCATCCCATTGGCTAACGGAAGAGCCGATGGCTGCCCATAGAGACGCTATGAGCATTCATCCCATTGGCTAACGGAGGACCTTGTGCTTCTTTTTTCGACGCAGGGGGTTTTCCACTCATTACAATGTAATCACTCCACAGCAATATATGAAGCTATGGCTAACTCATCCCATTGGCTAACGGAAGACCCGATGGCTGCACATTTACGGCGATTTTACAGTGAAATCTGTGACATTCCTCAACACAACTACACCAACATGTCCTTGTTAATTACACAACATGTATGGGTTAACGCTATGGGCATCAGTTGTCCTGTTTTGTGCTTTGATTGAGAGAAACAATCGTTTTTTTGATCAGTGTTGGGTAGCTGAGGTCGTTGCTATAGAGACCACGTCCGTCCGCTTTTTTTGACAACTGTCAGAGCAACCCTTTCTCATCAAAATTACGTTCCCAGAGAACTATTCGGCATTCTCAATTACGTTTGTCCAAAAAACGTAATTTGTCTGTGATTCTGTTTTATTGAACATATCGTAAATATGAATTCGTTCCCAGCCTATTTTTTGCCATTTATTTACTGTGTTACTATGGCAGAATAAAGAATAAATTCATGCATTATCATTCAACTTGAACATGTGTTTTTACAGTATAGAGTGGTGGAGGGATGACGCATGTTGGCCAACCCTGGGTTCCCTCGACAAAAAGCCAACGGGTTTTTTTTGGATTATTGCAGGAAAATTTGCATCTTTGAAGCACCTCCTCAAAAACGGAAAATAAATTAATGAATAAAAATGACGTGCTCCAAACAACGAAATGTAAACCAATGCATTCTGAATGGCAGTGTGTAACGGGTTCCAACGAGTCAGGACACAGGAGAAATGGAGCGAACTCCTGTTTATTTCCCCTTCAGGCAAACAAACACAACGCACAAAAGGACAAAAGGACAACGTTCAATGTTCTTTCCGTCCGTCACTTGGTCATACGACGCTCTCTCTAGCTCGCAGAGAGCGTCTTCCTTCTCTCTCTCAACCCCTGACTGAAGGACAAACAGGCACATAAATACACACTTCCTGATTGGGTCAGATTGCAGACACCTGTCCGCAATCAGACCCCATCACCCCAGCAGACCCGGTGCTCCATGCTCCCCACACCGCCCGACACAGGCCGGGGACCCATCCGGCCGTAAACCTACTCCCCCCCCCCCGGGACGGGAGAGGAAGTCTGCCACGACCATCTGCGCCCCCGGCCTGTGGGCCACCCGGAAATTGAACGGCTGCAACGCGAGGTACCACCGGGTGATCCTCGCGTTGGCATCCTTCATCCGGTGGAGCCACTGGAGGGGGGCGTGGTCGGAGTTGAGGGTGAACTGGCGACCCAGCAGGTAGTAGCGAAGAGCACCGACCGCCCACCGGATGGCAAGACACTCCTTCTCTACCGTGCTGTACCGACCCTCGCGGCCCGACAGCTTGCGGCTAAGGTACAGCACCGGACGGTCGGTCCCCTCCACCTGCTGGGTCAGGAACGCGCCCAACCCCCTATCCGACGCGTCTGCCTGGACGGAGATAGGTAGAGCAAAATTAGGAGCACACAGGACTGCTTCCCCACAGAGGGCTGTTTTAATAGCCTCAAACGACACCTGGCATGGCTCCGACCACTGGACTGTATCTGGGGCCCTCTTCCGGGTGAGGTCGGTCAAGGGGCTGGCCAGGTCGGAGAAGTTCGGCACGAACTGCCGATAGTAACCCGCCAGCCCCAGGAACCGCCTCACCTCCTTCTTGGTCCCGGGTCGAGGCGGAGACCGCCGCGGTCTTACCGACCTGCGGCCAGACCTTCCCCCGCCCCAGGTGGAACCCCAGATACTGAATCTCCCTCCGCCCGATCACACACTTCTTCGGGTTGGCCGTGAGCCCCGCCCGTCTCAGCGACTGAAGGACGGCCGCCACCTCCTGCACATGCTGCCCCCACTCGTCACCATAGATGACGATGTCATCTATGTAGGCGGCAGCATATGCAGCATGAGGCCGTAACACACGGTCCATCAGTCGCTGAAACGTGGCCGGGGCCCCGAACAACCCGAACGGAAGCACCTTGAACTGGTAAAGACCGAGCGGAGTGGAGAACGCAGTTTTTTTCTCGGGCTGCTGGAGACAACGGAATCTGCCAGTAGCCCTTCGTGCAGTCCAGGGTCGTATAATACGTGGCCATGCCAAGCCGGTCCACTAGCTCATCGATCCGAGGCATTGGGTAGGCATCGAACTTTGACACCGCATTCACCCTACGGTAGTCGACACAGAACCGGACAGACCCGTCCGGCTTCCCCACCAGCACGACGGGACTGCACCAGTCACTGTGGGACTCCTCGACGACGCCCAACTCTAACATTGCTGCCAATTCGCGCCGTACCCCGTCTTGCTTTTGGACGGGCAGCCTGTAGGGACGTGTCCGCACCGTTAACCCGGGTTGCGTCTCGATGTTGTGAGTTATTAACGGGGTGTGACCAGGCAGGGGCGAAAAGACGTCGGCGAACTGGAGCTGCAGACTGCCCACGTCCGCCGCCTGACTCCCCGACAGGTCCTCTCCTCGGCCAACCGGAGGGACAGGCCCCGGAGTAGGGACTTCCGGTCCGAACTCCTCTCCCTCCGGTAGTGTCGTGGCGAACGCGACCGGGACCACATCAATCCACCTTTTGAGCAGATTGATGTGGTAGATCTGTCGGGAGTCGCCCCGGTCTGGCCGCACTACCTCGTAATCCACGTCCCCGACTCGCCGTGTGACCACAAAGGGACCTTGCCACTTTGCGAGTAATTTGGTGCTAGAGGTGGGCAGCAGAACGAGGACCTTCTCCCCCGGTGAAAGATCGCGTAATCTAGTCCCTCTGTCGTACAGGCGTTTCTGATTCTCCTGGGCTTGGTGCAAATGCTCACGTGACATTACCCCGAGTGAGTGGAGCTTTGCACGCAAGTCCATGACGTACTGGATTTCGTTTTTACTGTCGCTGGACCCCTCCTCCCAGGTTTCTTTAATGAGGTCCAGGACGCCCCTGGGCCTGTGCCCATAGAGCAACTCGAATGGGGAAAACCCTGTGGAAGCCTGAGGAACTTCCCGCACCGCAAACAACAGAGGGTCTAGCCATTGATGCCAAATTCGAGCATCCTCCAGTACAAACTTCCGGATCATGGACTTTAACGTCCGGTTAAACCTCTCACACAAGCCGTCAGTGGCTGGGTGATAGACGCTTGTGCGGATGGCCTTGACCTTCAACAACCCGTAAAGTTCCTTCATCGTGCGTGACATGAAATTGGTGCCCTGGTCAGTGAGAATCTCTTTTGGGATTCCCACCCGCGATATGACATGAAACAACGCCTGCGCAACACTCTTCGCAGAGATATTGCGCAACGGAATTGCTTCCGGGTATCGGGTTGCACGTCGATCAGGACTAACACAAATCGATAACCTTGTGCGGAACGTTCTAATGGCCCGATAATGTCCATGCCCACGCGATCGAATGGGGCCTCCACCAGGGGAAGGGGTCGCAAGGGAGCCCTGGGAATGGCGGGGGGATGCACTAACTGGCACTCGGGGCAGGAGGGGCGCACCACCTACGCACTTCCGCCCGAATCCCCGGCCAATAGAATCGAGCCATTATCCGGTTTAGTGTCTTCTCGTACCCCAAATGGCCCGCCATTGGGTTGTAATGCGCCGCCTGGAAAATCATTTCCCGGCGGCTCCTGGGTACCAGCAACTGGGTAAAAATCTCCTCACTCTCGGTGTCACGACCCACCCGATGAAGCCTATCCCTAACGACCACAAAGTGTGGGTAAGTCAGCACTGCGTCTGGCTGTACCCTCGAACCATCAATAGCAATCACTTGGGCGAAGGCTGAGCGTAAAGTAGCGTCACGAGACTGCTCGAGGGGGAAATCGTCCACCGGTGGGAAGCTCGGCGCTCGGACCTCGGGTTGAGAACCTCCCGCCTCCTCCCCCGATCCCTGATCAGCGTCGGACACCCTTGCATCGGCGCAGAACACAGCGCATGATCTACATGTCCCTATCTGTCGTGTCCGCACCCCGTAGTCTCGCTAACCGCCCCTGGAAACCCAGCCCAATCTAACCCTAGAATCAGGGGGTGTGTGAGGCTCAGACTAACCGCCGCCTTGACTCTATGCGTTTTCTCCCCATAACGAATTTCGATAGGGACCAAGGGATACGTGTGAACATCCCCGTGTATACATCTCACCGAAACGCTCGATGCCTCTATCAATGCCTCGGATCGCACCAGGCGCTGATGGATCATGGTCTGCATACACCCCGAATCCAACAGCGCCTGGTACGTACCCCGCTGTATCCTCACCGGGATACGGTACGCCTCGCCGGGACCGTGGGGAAGAACCGGGGCACCGGTGACGCGGACGACCTGGCCCACCTCCATCAACGGACCATCCCGCCGAAGGTGGCCCGGCCGCCAGCACGCCTCCCCTGCCGTCTTAGTGCCCGTCTGCGGGATGGGGTGGGAAGGTGCACTATGTGCCTGCTCGTGACTGGGAACCCCCCCCCCATCTCGCCCTCGTCCCCGGGGTGGGCCTGTCCCGCTGCAGGGCTGCTGCACCGGTCCGCGGGCTCGGGATCGGTCGTCGGTCTGACAGAGGGGGAGCCAGGTGGCCCTCCGCGAAGTTGACGGCCGCCGAGAGGCTCCCGGGCTGGTGGTACCGGACCCAGGTTGATGTTCTGGTTGGAAGCCCCTCGACGAACCTCTCCAGGGCCACCTGCTCCACTATGTCTTCCGGTGTGTTTTGTTCCGGGTCCAGCCACTCCTCGCCTGGTCCCGCAGCTGCTGGGCGTAGGTGAAGGCCCGGTCGCCGTCGGTGAACGCCAGGGCCCGGAACCGCCGGCGATATTCCTCCGGGTTTAGGCCCAACCGGTCCCGGATAGCCCTGGCGACGATGTTGAAGTCGTTCTGGGCCGCCGCTGGTAGACTGTGGGCCGCGAGCTGGGCCTCTCCCGTCAGCAGAGGCAGGAGACGGTGTGCCCACTCCTGCGGCGGCCACTCTGAGACCTCGGCCACCCCACGGAAGGTCTCCAGAAAGGCCTCTGGGTCGTCAGCCTCCCCCATTTTGGGGATATATATTTGTTTGCCCGGTCGGGCTACCCCGCCGCGTTTTCCGGAGCCGAGTAGCTCCCGCATGGCCTCCCGGTCGGCGGCCAAGGAGCGGGCCAGCTCCACCAGGACCTCGTTCTGAGCCTGCTGTAGCTGGGTCTGTAGCTCTGCTGTTTGCGCCAGGTGTCCGAGGACACTGGCCAATGGCGATTGTTCCATTCTTGACTCGCCCCACATTGGGCTCCACTGTAACGGGTTTCAACGAGTCAGGACACAGTTCTTAGGAGAAATGGAGCGAACTCCTGTTTATTTCCCCTTCAGGCAAACAAACACAACGCACAAAAGGACAAAAGGACAACGTTCAATGTTCTTTCCGTCCGTCACTTGTTCATACGACGCTCTCTCTAGCTCGCAGAGAGCGTCTTCCTTCTCTCTCTCTCAACCCCTGACTGAAAGACAAGCAGGCACATAAATACACACTTCCTGATTGGGTCAGATTGCAGACACCTGTCCGCAATCAGACCCCATTACCCCAGAAGACCCGGTGCTCCATGCTCCCCCTGCAGGCCAGACGCCTCCCCACCTCCACACAGTGTTTCTCAGATTTTTCCACGCGGCAAAGGAGCTGCCGTCAATTGTGTTGTTTTTGTCGTAAACTAGGGTCCGATGGTTAAAAAATAGACCGATATTCCAAGGTATCCTTAAAAGGCAGCTTCGATGTTTTTATTTTCTGCAGTTTAGACTTCTTCTACCTATTTTTTAAATCAAAACACGAAGCTCATTGATTTAACGAGGCAGGGTTATTTGAAACGATTTATTAAATAAATATTTGTGAGAGGTGATTTCCTTCTCCTGAGTTTGCTTCCTATTTATGTCTAGTGTACACCCCTACTGTCCACATGCATCCCCCCATCCTCCCCATATGGATTTGGAGAATTGTTGCCACGTCCCAGTGGTGGAGGTATCATATATATGAAAGAAGGCATTCAATTATACTACAATGATCAATTAGGAGGCCGAAGCCCTAAAGGAAGTGATGCAATAGGTGACTGAGTCGACAACATTTCAGTAAGCTGTACCTTGGGGTCTCTTATATATCAAAGGGGGTCTCAAAGGACGCATACGCTTCAACCTGTGGCTCCAGCCCTACAGGAAATGACTCAGCAAGTGCTCCATCTCGTTGCACCTCACCCAGCGGCTCGCTTGCAAGATTTTGGCCTGAAGTCCTTTCCAGACCAACACCCTAGCCATCCAACATGCAAATCTGACATGCATATCATGCATATCTGGCCTCTCTTTAGCAATGACAAAAAGTTATGTGAGAAATACACATTAACTTTTTGTTATCTCATAAGCGGCGTGGTGCCGGCTCCTTTTGAGATTAATGATATTTAAATTATTATGACCATGAAGTCTTTATTTGCATGGGTTTACATTTCGTTCTGTGTAGCATGGAAAAATCGGAGAAACACTCCCATTCAGAATGCATTGGTTTACATTTCGTTCTTTTTGAGGAGGTGCTTCAACGATGCTTATTTTTCTGCAATAATCCAAAATCCATAAATAAAGTTACACTTTTATTAACGATCCCACGCACAGTTTTATAAATTAGACCCCAGGAGAGTGAACGCGCCTTCTTTCCCAGAGCCACAGGAAGAGACGCCTCTTTCTTTGGCCCTCCCACTTTCTCGAAAGCTACACAAAAAACTAGACACAATTCGACCTATTGACTCACATTGATTTGATCCATGCAACACACATATGGTATTTCTGCAGCATTGTCTCTAGTTGGTTTAATTCATGTTAATGTTTGTTACCATGTGACGGACAGAGTCGGAATACAGTTCTCTATTCATGCTTTATTTGTGTGGAAAACATTACATTAATGCGAAATGGATTACTTCACAACAGTTCCCAGACACGAACGATCTCCTGTCCGCTGTGAGAAGGGACAAATCCCTGGTCCATGCACCATCACCCACAAATACAGATTCACCAGGGGCTCCACACAAAAAACATGTGCAGCAACGCTGCTTCCGCCACTCTGGCGAGCGCTACGCCTCCCCTCGCCATGATGATCCCGCCCCCGTTATTAGCCTGTGCATCAGTGTGACACCTCGTCACGTACGTGTGCCGCAGCAGACATCTGTAGAAGGTCTTTGGGTTCTCAGACCTCAGATACAGTCCATCCTGTTTGCGCGAGCAGAAGCCATCTCGTTGGTACGCAACGGTGTTGTTCTGGGAGCAGTGCTGGTGAGGGAGGGGTGTCACCACGGCGATGGGGTACTGGGGTTCTAGAAAAATAATACTACTGAGTTGAATTAAGCCAGAACCGTTTCCACTCAGATATGAAGGTTGTGTGTGTGCCCTTACCTATATTGAGCATCCTTTTTAAATGGGACACCAGTGGATATTTGCCCTGCCCACAGAACTGACCAGTGAAGTCATCCATGTCTAGGGTCCACAGAGCTACACCTCCAAAGCTGCGGTTCTTAAGATAGCCCACCTGTTGAAAATGCAGAACACATAGAATAGGGCGTGCCACTGGTTCTTTCTTCAAATTGCTGCTCTTTTGCGCCGCTGGAGTCCGGAGCAATCCTTGTTGAAAAAGGGGGGACTTATTATATTCAACCTATTCCTAAATAAATTCCATATTAATTTAATCTGCAGTATTATTTTAAAAAATCTATTCTCCAAAATTGCTAAAGTAAAATGACGAATTATCCAATCCCTCTTGAATACTCATATCAACGATCCAAATGAGTGTTATTTGGCTGACCTTGGCATCATAGCTGTCCTGGTTGTCAAAGCCGACCCACTCGCCCCCTTTAACAGCATATGGAACACTTTGACCATCGATCCACGAGACAAGCGCCCCTCTGAGAAACAAGCAGATCTGTAAAATAAATAATATTTGCTTAAATATTTTTTTCCAGGTTTTACATTTACATTAAGGGGAGTTAGCAGACGCGAATATCCAAAGCAACATACAATAAATTAATTTGTCAGAAGAAAGAGAAGCAACAATATATTCATGTCGGTACAGAAAGGATTTTCATAGTTTTACCCATTATGAACAATGCAATATCAACTAAAAGTACAGAATATTTACCAAGACAGTAAATATGTGACAATGTTTTGAAGACGTCCTCTTGAGAACAAAGTAAATTGTAATCTTTGTAAATGTTGCATCACCCATAAGCAGACCTATTTATATGCGAGACAAATATCCATTTGAGTAATGTTCATTACTGCGCAGCCATGATGGAAAACCCGTTGTTGTCATTGTTAACGGAACATTTGTTTTCTAAGCCACACCACTTAACCGTTGAACGACAGACATCGACAGCGTTGTGTTGTTTCCTTTTATAATCTATATTTGGCATACTGATGTCAAGTTATTTATTCTATTTCCTCAGTGGACCACACAATATAAAACTAGCACAATAACCTCACCACCGGTGGACTGAATGGGGCCCTGAGGAACACAATGGGGACTGCATGGGGCCCTGAGGAACACGCTGGGGGCCACATGGGGCCCTGATGGACAGGCTGAAGTGGGACCGCATGGGGCCCTGAGGAACACAATGGGGACTGCATGGGGCCCTGAGGAACACGCTGGGGGCCGCATGGGGCCCTGAGGAACATGCTGGGGGCCGTATGGGGCCCTGAGGAACAGGCTGAAGGTGGACCTTAGGCGCTCTCCCTCACTGCGATCAATCGCTGAATAAAGACTCTGGATAAAAGGCCATGTGGACACGGGCCAAAGTGTTAACAGAGCGCAGCTACCTCATAGTAGGACCAGATCCTCAGCTGTTGGGTGTACGGTCCGGACATCCCAGGGCCCCTGGCCGGGGCCCCTTTGCCCGTTGCAGCGGAGGTCAGGGTGAAGGAGCACCCATGGGAGGCTAGTCCCAGCAGGAGCTTCTGTGCTGGGGCTCCCCGGGTGATCCAGTACTGCATGACATAATCCTAAGAAGGAACACAGGGGGAGGGATGGTTGTTGGTTAGGCTGTGTTGTGCTCCCCTGTTTGCCGTTTCTTCCCCAGTCGGTGTGATATTTAAGGGCCATGCTGTGCTTTTGGCCTCACACAGTCTACCCGTCTTCATTTTATTAATGACTGTTTGGCATAGGTCTAGGCTTGTGGCGGACCATCAAGTAGTGCAATGCTTGCCTCTTGCTGTTGGGCACAGCCAAACAAGGCGCTTGCACAGGAAATTAAACCTCTAACTAGTAAATCGGATCCATTGGATATCGTTCTGCATATTTGCTTTTTTTAATCCTTTAGTAATGTTAGATTAAGTAGATTGGATTGATTTGCAGATGTGTTTGCAGTGTGGATTAAATTTGTCCCACTCAATTATTTCTGTGCAATTTTACCCACTTTCATAATACACTTTGAGTAAAGAACCCAGCCCTGTGGTATTATGTGCAGGCATTTAGAATATACATCATGAAGAAGGTAGATCGAAATTGACCTTGAGGAATAATGCTGTCTTACTACACTTGTGTTGTTGTCCAGCGAATCGCAGAAGAGGGGGCTGTGGTGGTACGTCCCTCTGTCTGGGCCTCGCCAAAAGTCATGCGTCTTCACACTGATGAAGTCCAGGTACCTTCACGCACACACACACACACACACACACACACACACACACACACACACACACACACACACACACACACACACACACACACACACACACACACACACACACACACAAGGTTACTGCATCTTACTTCTATAAGAACCTGCCAATTACTTGGCAGGTGATTGGATGAAACATAGTTCCTCATAGGAGTCTTATTGTTCTATACCACTGTGGTCCAGCCCCAAGCACCTAAATTGAAGCCTGGTCAAATGGAAATCTCCAACTGCCTGGCAAGGTTAACCTTACACATCACTTTATGAAAACTAAATTAGAGATTATGGTACTTTACTTGGATATCTCAGGGATTTCATATCCCAAATCGATGGCATCAGTGTCTGCAGTCACTGCTGCAGACAGAAGGAGGCGAGGCCTTCCTTGTCCTTCAGCTTTATAACTCTCTAGGAGCTCCTGGACAGACACATCACAACATAGCGAGGTTAATGAGGTTATTAAGTGAGTAAGAATGATAGGGCGCCTACTCAAATAATCCAAATATCTATTGTCAAGCCTTGGATAGGCCTTGGATATGGAGAAAACAGTATTCAGTAACAATCAGTAGTATATTCTTCCGTGCCTTCTGCTAGTCAACACTCAGCATCATGTTACACACACACACACACACACACACACACACACACACACACACACACACACACACACACACACGCACACACGCACACACACACACACACGACACACACACACACACACACACACACACACACACACACACACACACACACACACACACACACACACACACACACACACACACACACACACACACACTTTTGAGGATGCTTATTTTAAGCGTCGTTCTTGGTATTATTACCTAGTCTGTACATTTGAGCATTTAATGCCCCCAAGTGTCAAACATTGTGCTTCATAATGAATGCTGTAGAAAAGGGGTAGAGGATATAGGGGCAGCAGCACACAGAGAGGTGGCCAGTATCCCGATCACTGAGCTAGACGAAGGATTCCTGCATCATGCGGCATCACAGGCTGCCCACGTTGTTGTACTGTAGTACCTTATCATAGCATATATGTAGCAACATATATAGTACCTTGCTTAGCAGAGAGAACCTGATCTTGTCTTGAGCTGAGCTCCCACCAGAGACGGGAAAGGGCCGGTCCAGGTCCAGACCATCGAAGCCATGAGCCCTCAGGAATGAGATGGTGGAGCGGATGAAGCTCTGACGGCTAGCCTCGCTGGACAGCATGCTGGAGAACCTACGGTGGAGGAGGAGCACCATGGCCAATTGTCAAGAGGGGCAAAGCATACATCGTTTTATTATAATCGATTTCACGTATAATTAATCGAATGGAAATCCCCCTCTAACCATACCCAACAAAGAAATCCAAACCATTCAAAGAAGCAGAAACAAAGAATGCTTAAATACTTTTCAATGACCTTTCCTAGAAAGGTGAAGACCAAAGGCGACACATCTTTGGGGTGATTGTTCCATGAGTGGATAGGCTTTATTCTATACATGACCATAAATAATTAAATTGAATCGAAACAATGTGCTGAATTGAGAGACGTGCGCAGTGCAGCGTAGAGGAGGACTCACTGAGCTCCTTGGCTGTCGTCTCTGACTGACAGGAGAGTCTTCAGCTGTGGGTTACTGCTTGATCAACATTTGGAATCGGAGAAGAAGTCAAATGAAAATCAGGATTAGTCATTTATTTGACAATTGATTATTGTCAATGTCTTATTTAAATGTTATATGTTTTTTTTTTGTTAAATGTTTTTTAACTACACATTGGAGTCTGGCCAAACGCAATTTCAAACTTCTGTGCTAACCCTGTTACATAGATTTTTGACAATAAAGTACACTTGAACTTGAACTTGAACTTGAACTTAAAAAAATCATAAAAATGTAAATTTGAATGTAAAAGCATCAAAATAATTCAAAACTGCAATCATCCACTTTTGCTTTCCCCACTTTGTTGGGATTAAATTGTGTTTTTATTGAGTTTCATGTTTTTTTGGCATTTGTTTACTTCTGGCTGAATACATGAGAATCACGAGACTAAATTGAACACAATATTGGTGCGCATTGCATTCCTCACTTATTAGTAAAACAAATATTAATATTTTGTAATGTATGTTGGATTGTCCACAGTGAACAATTGGCGTACCTGTTTTTGAGCTCATTGAACTGCCTGTAGAGTGTGTGTTCATTCCACTCGTTTTCTGTGATCTCATTGGCATAATTGACCACTGCGAAGGCGTAGACCAGGTGTGTGCAGAGCCAAGGGTCTATGTCCCCCGGCAGGTATCTCCCCACACCCGTTCTGTACTGCGACCACTTGGTGAAATAACAAACCAGTTTGTTTGCCGTTGCTGTTTTCAGGGTAGAAAAAATACTACTTTGTAAAACAAAGGTTAGTCAAATTGAGTCATCATCAAGTCCAGGTACGATCCTATGCCTTAAGGACTTCTTTGCGCTCTGTACATAGTAGGAAAGTGCAGGCGACTCACCACTCTGGATGAATAGATGCAGACCCACTGCTGAGCACAAATCACACATCAAATCACAGACACAGAGGGACATTACTATTACAATACTTTGCTTTGCAAAGCATTGTATGTCTTTGAAACAAATATAATAAGAATTGTTTTCCTCACCGATTGCATATGCCCAGACTGAGTTCATGGTAGTAGTCCTTTGCTAATCCACATTTGAAGCACTTGGGGCATATGGACTCCCATTGTTTGGCCTGTCTAGGCGTGTGTGAGGAGAGATGGAGCGGGAGGGAAAGTTATACGTGGTGTCACGAGCCCTCGGGTTACCGATGGTCACCCCAGACGACACAGACTGAGCCCAACGTCCACTCAACAGACCCAAAAATAGAGAGAGCAGGTGATCTTTTGTAAAGGTTTATTGAATAGTGAGATATTCATAGCCCTTTGGGTTAGGTTTGCTCAACAGAAACTGACATGTAAGTGACGGAAACATCAAAATAAGTTATTTATGTGCATGTGATATTAGAATTTACCATGGTTGTCTCAAAATTAAAATTATTAAATTTAAGTTATCTATGAGAGAAATTACGTCTGAAATTGATTGAATAACAATTACTTTTGAATATTTCTCCACAAACGGGTGAAGGAACCACTTATTGTGGCTACTGCTGAAAAACAAGAAATTACGTAACAAACACTCCAGGGTGTGCATCAGAGGATCAGGATTAGGAAAGCTATCAAGTTTAAGACTGTGACTTTCCACACAAAGCCCCTGGGATGAGACTCAAAACTTCTGCCGAACCTGAACCTGCGGTTCCTATCATGTGATGATATAATGGCGATGACGTAGCGCTTGACACCTCAACACAAAGAAGATGCCCTGCCATAATTGCTTTACCACATAGGCACAATTGCAGTCAAATTGTAAATGTGGAAAAGTTAATTTAGTTCCTTCCATACAGTAACACCCAATATCTTGAGTAAGTACATTTTTGTAAATTTTCTGCAACATAATTCATGATTCCATGGCATATGAATACTTTTCTTTGTACTTGCTGAAAGAATAGGCTGTTTGACACTAAATCTCAAACCACCCATATCAGCAATACGTAGCATTTCAACTTTCTGTTTGCTAAAATTCGTGGAAGACACAATTTCTTTGGCTAAATTAGCTTTTTATTTCGTTCAGTGAATGTATATGTTTATGTTTATCTCTGTGTTTTTGAAGGTTGAACCTTAACATCCTGGAAGTTTAGGTACATCTTTGCCTCGGCAAAAAGTTGATGGTTGATTTTGTTTTATCACATATTTTTTTTTAATTATTGTCAAAGTAGTCCAGGCTCGTAAATAGATAATTTGCAAAAGTCTTCAAAACTTTATTTTTTAAGACTGCAAAAAAAAAAGGATAAATGAATTGGAAAGAGGTGGAACTTGGTCACTAGAACGATCCACCAAGGGGCGCTTTGGGATCACTTGGTGAACATCTCCAGTCTCTCAACGGTTCCAGTGAGTCTGTTTCTATTCCCAAGCTCTGGTTTCAACAGGTCCTGGTCGGACCTCAACTGAGCAAATGTTCTAGTTCCTACTGATTGAAATGTATGCGTTCCACAAATCAGGCATCATGCCATCAAATCTTTCAGGCAAATCCAACTGATCGAACAACATGCAGGAAAATATTGCTTTTATTTCTTTGTTGTTGGTCTATAAATCAGGGCCAGACGCAGCACTTGCAGTCATCATTGAAGACGGTGCCAGACCCACAGCGCCTGAAGTGGGTGACTCCCCCTGCACACACATAGAACTGGTTTTTGTCCTCTTCGTTGGGATACAGGCCATCAGGTCTTCCATTACAGAAGCCTGTGCCTGGTGCGTGGGTGGTGGTGGTGGGTGGGGTAGTTGGGCCGTGGGTGGTGGTTTGGCTGGGGTCAGAGGTTGTGGTAGGGGGCAGAGGAGGCAACTCTGAATGGTAAAAACAAAGAAGGAATACAAATAACAAATAGTTAAGCAGAAGTATTGAGAAATTATTATTTAAAACAGAGGAATTGATAATTATTTAATTAAAATGTAAAATTAAAAACATGTACCAATATTGAGGAGAGTGCGGAGATGTGACAGCAGAGGGTGGATTCCCTCTCCACAGAAATGTCCATTAAAGTCGTCCAGATCCAGGGCCCACACAAAGGCCCCGCCAAACTTCTGCTCTTGCATGTAGCGGACCTGAGGAATGGTGAAGATAATTACGCTTTTGATAATGACTTCGCTATTTGTCTGATTTTGATTGGGTGATAAAATGCGATGTTTTGTACATTCAGTACACCTATATGATCTTGTTTTACGTTATGTAGTGCTACCCGCATGCCTACCTTCGTCTCGTAGCTCTCCCTGGAATCGAATCCCACCCACTCATTGTTCTTGTGAGCATAGGGGACTTTCTGGTCTTCCACCCATTCCAATTTGGCGCCCTTCAGGAAGGTGCAGATCTGAAAGAGGTAACCACTGTCCATTAGCTGTGTTGGTCCATGGTCTGAACTTTAAACTGGCTGCTACTGATGACCCAGACGGTCTGGGCCAGACCCCTCACCTCGTAGTAGGCCCAGAATCCAGCCTCACGTGTGTAGGGTCCGGCTGCAGCAGCGCCGCTGGCAGGGGCTCCGATACCGGTGTTAGAGGATGTCAGGCGGAAGGTGCGACCGTACGAAGCAAAACCCATATGCAGCTTCTCCACTGGGGTACCTTGGTCCCTCCAGTACTTCATGGCGTAGTCCTTGACAGAGAAACACAGAGTGGGCATGTTTTAGCTACAATTGACGTCACGTGAACAACTGCTACCAGCTCCTGTATTGGTCAAGGTGTTTGTTCAGGTTGGGGCTTTTTTGAAAACTCACAGTGTTGAAGTAGATGAGGTCACCCTTGTCCTGGGCACCACGGAAGAGGGGGCTGTTGTGGCCAGTGAATTGCTCCCAGGTTCCATGGAAGTCATAGGTCATGATGTTGATGAAGTCCAGATACCTGGTCAAACATTAGAACATCAACACTAGAGTTTGCCAACAGCAATGTTGATATGCTTTTTGTTTCAGCTTTAACTTAAAGACATTCTAAGAGACAAAACTCACTTGGCAACCTCAGCGATCTCATATCCAGCATCAATGGTTCCTTTCCCTGCAGACACAGCAGCGGTCAGCATGAGCTGGTTGTTACCGGTGGCTGCGGCCTCAGCTGCATAGGCAGCCACAAGTTCCTGGAAATGAGACAGGTGATGACAGATCATTTACCGTACTTTCTGCCTAAACACAAGTGATGGACTGCATGAGAATACATTAACCATTTTCTACCCACCTTGCAGAGCAGAGTGAACCTCTTCTTGTCCTCTGGAGGACTTCCACGAGACCCAGGGTACTCCCAGTCCAGGTCCAAACCATCAAAGCCATGAGTCCTCAAGAACTTAATGGATGATTGGATGAATGTCTGACGGTTGGCTGCATTGGACACCATGATGGAGAACCTTCAGAGAAACATTGTTGATGTAACTAAGGCCACCCAATACAGATGAACAAACATAAACGACAAATAACAAACTCAAGCATCAGTATTTTTTGTATATGGGGTATATTGACAATGTTTGAAACCTTGAAAATAGGAGAAGTTACCGAGTTGAACCAAAGTTCCATCCTCCAACCGCCAGCAGTGTCTTTAAATTCGGGTTCCTAAACACAGGAGGGCGATGAGGTGCAACGTTAGATTGTGGAACCAAACCAAGCCAAGATGACGGAGGAGGACCTTAATCTAGGCAGTATTTCTGGGCCAGGAGGGCTTTGGCTTACTTGGTCTTCAAGCCGTTGAAGGACTTGTAGAGGACATCGTCATTCCACTCATAGGTGATCAGCTCATTGTTGTTGTTGATGATGGAGAAAGCGTAGATTAGGGTGGTGCAGAGGAAGGGATCCACGTCTTTTGGCAGGTACTTGCCCTCGTTTTGTCTGTACTGGGACCAGTTGGTGAAGTAGCACACCATCTGATCGGCCGTTGCTGCATGGGTGAGAGAAAAAGGCCCAGATGGTTATTCATCATTCATAGTTTTATGAACAAAGACATGAATAGACCTACAAATATATAATAACTTGACTCTAAGATTGAAAGATGAATTCAAACAGCTGACTTACCAAAATGACATAATGCCAGGCAAAGCCCTATATATAAAAGAAAGAGATTTAAATATTCCGTTAATAACACAATGTCATAACACGTTTACTATACGTTAAGTTGGTCTTCTGATAAAAGTCAAATCAACTCACCTGCAAAAATTGAAAGCCTGGTCATCTCAATTCCAAAGGTCACACTTATAAACTAAAGGAAAATAAAAGAGAATAAGTTTATCATGTGGCATCATCATGTTTGCAGCCATAGTTTTAGATTATTTTATTTTTTTCTAGAAGTTGTTTCACATCCAAAACAAAAGAGAGCAACATTGCCGATCCAGGTTAGAAAATGCTAAAACAGCAACAAATAATAATTTAATCACTTTAACTTTTCAATTAATGATTAATAATCTGGTTGGCCTTTCAATGCCAACCACCTTGTTACCTTACCAGGAGAACCAGAGAGCTAATGAACACTATTCAAGTAGCTCTATTTATACCTGGGAGTATGTGTCAATGTGAAGACACCTTGTTAACAAGGTTGGGTTTTGTGTTTATCATGTAAAGACCACATGGGTTAAGAAAGTCGATAAAAAGCAGATAAACAACGTCTGCTGTGATAAGTTCTTCACCAAAGCGGTTGATTCATTAACGTCCTGTACAGCGCAACATATTTGTCCACATGTGAGCTGTTTTACATTGATTTGTGCTGGGTTCTTTTTCTTCTTCATGTAAATAATGTAGTGATAATGGGAAGATGTGTGAAAAGGTGACCCTTTCTTAGGTTTGAGTAATAGCTACCAAGCAACATAACACATCTGAAACCTTGATTTTTTCTGATGTACTTAAATTTCACTGCACTTTTGAGACATCATATGTGCACTAATAACCAGCTTCAATCATCAGGTCACAACAGAGTTGTATAATGGTTTGTTTGTGTAATTCTGTTATGATCTAGCTATAATTAGAGGAAACTCTGTCTGTCTGTATGTCTGTCCTTTCAATTTTCCGACTTGACGGCTGAACTGCTCAGAACTCAAGGAAGAATGCTGGCGTACGTGAAGTGGTTTGGATGAGCAGTTAGAAGAAGCTGAAACATTGATAGCGAATCCAAACAAATACTCGCTGTTGCTCTATAAATGGGTCAAGCTATAGAATCATTGGAGCTGTCCTTGCTATCTACAATATCTAGTACTGCAGGTTATAAATGGGTCAAGCCATAGAAATCATTAGAGATGTCCTTTCTGTGTACCATATCTACTACAGCAGGTTATTAATGGGTCAATCTTTATGAATCATTAGAGATGTCTTAGTTGTCTACCATATATACTACAGCAGGTTATGAATGGATCAAGCTATAGGTATCATTAGAGATGTCCTTGCCATCTACCATCTATACTAAAGCAGGTTATTACTCAATTGTGGGAGCCGTGTCACTTATACTGCTGACTATCTTATCTGCTTCAGAACATGACCTGAATAAACTGAACCTCAAACACACCTTAGACGATTAGGATTAACTGTAGAAGTTGCTCCTGTGTGCTTCCCTATGGTATTCCTGGCAACCCTTAAACACTATAGGTTACTCAAAAGGGTGGAATTCAACTCCTCACGTGAAACATGCCTACGTGGATCGGGTTTGTTACAACTGGATCAGGTTTTCATTTAATTATTATTGTGGTATGTTATTATCCTAAATGCAAATAAAATATGAATCATATCAAAGAATTGTAGAAACAAGTCCTGGCCATTCATTGGGAAGGCAAACACACCGACCTGAGTCATTCACACCCCAACAAAGTTACAATGCTCACAAATATAAAACAACAAATGTCTCCGTATCTGGAAACTAACTTGATGAAAATTCAGAGAGAGCCAAAATATTGTTGAATTGCTCAGAACTCAAGGAAGAATGCTGGCGTGCGTGAAGTGGTTTGGATGAGCAGTTAGAAGAAGCTGAAACATTGATAGCGAATCCAAACAAATACTCGCTGTTGCTCTATAAATGGGTCAAGCTATAGAATCATTGGAGCTGTCCTTGCTATCTACAATATCTAGTACTGCAGGTTATAAATGGGTCAAGCCATAGAAATCATTAGAGATGTCCTTTCTGTGTACCATATCTACTACAGATATGAAGTTATTAAGAAGTTATTCAACATATAATACTTTCAATACATTTAGACATAATTGAGCATGAGCAATTTAGACGCTTTGATTTGTTGTATTTGATCGTTCAGATTTATGTGAGCAGGTTACAGGGAAGACTAGTTCACAGTGTTCGGAGCTGGCTTATCACGTATGAATACAAACGCAAGCGTTGGACACAGTAATGTAAAGTCAGAGAGATGGAGGGGGGGGGGGGGGGGGGGGGGGGGGGTGGGGGGCGTTTGCATAAAAGAACATAGTTTACATTTTCTGTCAATATTTGTGACATAATGTTTCATCATTATCAGCTAAATGACCGGTCTAATCAACACACAACACATGAGAGATATTTCCCAATAATACAAATGGCTATTGCTTAATAGATAATTTCCTGAAAAAAACAAACAAGCAGTTCTGCTTGTTGCGTATGAAGAAAAAACGTATCTGTAGCAGTTGGGCCAGTTGGGATTGGCCCGCTCTGGGCTTCAGAAGCTTGGCTCCACCCACCCACCACACATGAAGAGGTCCCAACGCCCAACCTGACACACTCAGTGGGGCAAGGTGCAGCTCCAAAGACCCAATGGCAGGAAGACGAGATCCTGAGAAGGGCAGAGAGATCCCTCTTTGAGCGTTGGCAAAAAGTGCAACAGGTGCTGGAAGACATACTATAGTAGTAGGTCAGCATTACTTTTAATTAGCATAAACAAAGCATCATGCCATACATTAAGATCAATATGTGAAAATAATTACATATTGTTCTGAATGACCAAAAAAATTATTATAATAAAATAACGAATCAAGAATTAATACAAAATGTGTAATATTCTGATCGGAGTAGGCCCTGAGTTGGAGCCCTATAGGTGTGAGTGTTTCTGTATAGTTATTCTATCGAACAAGAGAAAGTCAGATTTTCTTTACAAATATCAGCAAAACATTTCCCTGCCAGCTTAACGATAATACCCAACAAAACATTATAGGTTATTTAGCTTATCTAAATAGTGATGTAGAGATGGGAGAACAGTAATTTAATATATATTTATATATAGCATATTTATAGCATTTCCTATAGATGATTTAATCATCAGGTCACATGTCAACTTATCAGGTAGAATAATTCCTTCTTTGATATACTTGTTCTTTTCAGATTGCCAACTTTCGTGTGAACTATTGAGCTGCCAATGATCTGCTTGGCATTGTCCTTGATAAGGATTTATCCTATGCAAAGCACTTTCATGCGGTAGCATCATAAATGGGTCAAGCTATGAATGATAAGGAGAAGTTCTTGCTGTGTTTCATCTGTCATACTGCAGGCTGTAAGAGCCGTGTCTCTTCGAGTGCTGACATCTTATCAACATCACAACTTAGAGCTCATCAGAGAGCACCTATAAATATTACGATTTAGCATTACGGTTCAAAGTAGTTAGTGCATCATTATACGTACAAACCAGTATTTGATACATAAATACCTGTGGCTGCTTTGTTCTTGATTATGAAACAATTAGCTACCATAGATCTTGCTTCCTTTTACAGAACTCACCACAGAAATGTTAATGTGCATATATATAATTATGTAATATAAATGCATACTGTCACGATCCTACTGTTGGGTAAGGTTAAGCTGGTTGGTAACTGGTGGTCATGGTAACGGTGGGAGTTGCTCCCTTGATTGGTTGATTGTGGTCACCTGGGGGATCCAAGATGGGGGATGTACACAGCATGGTGGCCAGTGGTTACACCACAGCAGGATAAGTCTTTGTAAAGCCATTCACCCATATGCCAGTACACACCAGAGCTAAGGAGTCCAACGGGGGAACGTGACTGCCCCTTCACCGTCTTTGTTTTTCAAGTGTTTGTCTAAGTATGTAAAACAATAACTGAACGAGACAGCTACCGTTCACCCCAACGCTTGGGCTATCTCCATAGCAAGAGAGAGAAGGACCAGCGCTCACCAGAAACCCAGGTGAGTCACTACACACGTGCCCCGGAAGCTAGTTGTTGTGGTTATACCACTTATGTGTCTCGACTCCTGCCTAGACAGAGAGCCGGTTTCCCTAGATACCAGTGGGGTCGTGACAATACTCTGTTTATTTACAAAGTTAGTACATTTATAAAATATTGATGGGTCCAATCAAACAAGTTATCTCCTGACAGTGCAAATAGCTATGGCTATAAAGATAATGTTGGTCCAATGTATGCATTAAACAACTCGTGGTATCTAAGGATAAAACGTTATCTGAATCACAAACGTGTCATATTTTCCAATCACAAAGGGCATTCCAAGCCCACAGTCAATGGGAGAGATGGTTCCTCGGACCATGAGCTCAGAAGGTGCTTGCACACTGACCACACAGATTGGATTTAAACAGCAGTGTCGGAATAGCATTGAAATGAGCTCCATGGCGCTCTAGACTGTGATTAACCTGACGCTGGCTTTATCCCCGAAGTAGCAGCTCCTGGTGCCATGCAGACTACTGTGAGGCTGTCCGCTCACTTGGTTCCAACCTGCCCAGCTAAAGAGCCATTTGGAGACCACTGGCGAGCCCAGTCGCCAGTACATCCCTTCCAGCGGTCACCCGCTCTGCACTCCTGACCTCTCTCCTCTGGTCTGGCTCAGCAGCTGGCTACAGCACCGCGGGGGCCATGTCAAACATTTCCTCATGCCAAGCTCATAAAGCACTTTGACCCCATGTTGACGTGTCGCAGGATCATTTCAAACTCTTGGTTTTTCAACACGTGTTCCAGGCGATACCCAACCAACTAATAACAATACATACAATGTTGGGGATTTTTGCAGTGTTATGACACTCTAACAGAGAGCAGCCTTATCTCAGCTCCATGGACAGCAGTGCATTCATGATATCAAGAATAACCTACGGTGTAGGCTATGAAAATATATCATAGAGAAATAAGTCATTTTCCTTAATTTGAAAATGTAATAAAAGGAACGGATATTTACTTTGGATAATAAACTAACACTGTTTAGTTAACTATAGCCTATTAACTTGAGAAAAAAGCCATCACCACACACTGAGGGAGACCTCCTCCATGTCAGCATGGAGCACCATCAGTCTGTATCATTATACTCAACCTCTACAATAAACTGGTTTGCAACTTCACCATTCTTTTGAGTCCTGTTTCCCTTTCAGTCTGTTGAATACCTTGCCTGCCTTGCCAGTGAGTAAGGTTATTTATCTAGTTATGCATTATCTTCATGACCTCAAACCACACATTTAGAGGATGAGCTAGTCATTGACATTTTTTATTGAATGATATTAGGAAAACGATTACACTGCAACAAAGAATGAACGCCATTCAATAGCTTGAGAATGTATTGTTTTCAGAGTCATCCCTATTTCAAGGCCAGACGCAGCACTTGCATTTTTCATCATAGACGGAGCCAGTTCCACACGCGCGGACGTGAGTGATTCCATGTGCACACATGTAGAACAGGTTTCTGTCCTCTTCGTGGGGATACAGGCCATCGGGCTTTCCGTTACAGAAGCCTGATCCTGGCGCGTGGGTGGTGGTGGTTGTGGTGGTGGCTGTGGTAGTCGGGGTGGGTTTGTTGGGGTCACGGGTTGTGGTCGGGGGCAGGGGAGGCAACTCTGAATGGCAAAAAAAGAATGAACAGTTAGTGGTATTAGCAAATATGCATAAATATTGCATGAAATATATTTTTAATACTTTTTATTGAAAACATATATAAAGGTTAAAAGAAATCATGACGTATACCAATATCGAGGAGAGTGCGGAGATGTGACAGCAGAGGGTGGATTCCCTCTCCACAGAAATGTCCATTAAAGTCGTCCAGATCCAGGGCCCACACAAAGGCCCCGCCAAACTTCTGCTCTTGCATGTAGCGGACCTGAGGAATGGTGAAGATAATTATGCTTTTGATACTGACTTGACTATTTTGATTTATTTCCATTGTGTGATAGAATGTTTTGTATTTTATATTCAGTACACCTATGTGATCTCGTTCTACATTATGTAGTGCTTCTCCCATGCCTACCTTCGTCTCATAGCTCTCCCTGGTATCGAATCCCACCCACTCATTGTTCTTGTGAGCATAGGGGACTTTCTGGTCTTCAATCCATTCCAATGTGGCGCCCTTCAGGAAGGTGCAGATCTGAAAGAGGTAACCAATCTCCATTCACTGTGTTGGTCCATTTTTTCTGACCTTTAGACTGGCTGCTACTGTCGACCCGGACCCCTCACCTCGTAGTAGGCCCAGAAGCCAGCCTCACGGGAGTAGGGTCCGGCTGAAGCAGGGCCGCTGGCAGGGGCTCCGATACCGGTGTTAGACGATGTCAGGCGGAAGGTGCGACCATACGTAGCAAAACCCATATGTAGCTTCTCCACTGGTGTACCTTGGTCCCTCCAGTACTTCATTGCGTAGTCCTTGCATGGGATTGAAAATAAAATATTAGGGGATTGACTGTGGTTGTGCTACAGTCAATGTTAAAGGTTGTATCAGCAATGTTGGGTGACGTCATTTCTGTCGGTTTTGAGGCGAGATCCCAAACAAACAGAGCCCGCTTCGGCCCCCCCTTCTGCGTTTCGTGCATCCAGTAAAAACTATCATGAACGTAGTGCAAAACCCCGCAACACCCACCCCTTGTCAGTCATTAGTTGGAATACTATTTAGTTTGGTTTTTAGTGGTTGGCAGTACCATTTGTTTTTGTGTGCGATCATAGGCTGCCTACAGAGACGCGTTATTTGACGGCCTGCTTACGGGGCGGGCAGCTAGCGGATCGTGAGGAAAGAACAGATGGATGTGATCATTTATGTTTCGGCCTAGAATCACTGATACAACCTTTAAGTAACTTTCCCTATTGTCAATCATGTCCCCCTTACAGTGTTGAAGTAGATGAGGTCGCCTTTGTCCTGGGAACCACGGAAGAGGGGGCTGTTGTGGCCAGTGAACTTCTCCCAGGTTCCATGGAAGTCATAGGTCATTACATTGATGAAGTCCAACTCCCTGATGGGGGAGTAAGGGTGTTAATGTTTAAAAAGATAGTTTGCCCAGAAATACAGTTTTAAAGGCATGCTATGAAAACCAGAAAACTGACTTGGCAATCTCAGCGATCTCATATCCAGCATCAATGGTTCCTTTCCCTGCAGACACAGCAGCAGTCAGCATGAGCTGGTTGTTACCGGTGGCAGCGGCCTCAGCTGCGTAGGCAGCCACAAGTTCCTGGAAATGCATTCACGTAATCAAATGATATATCAAATTAAACTACAAGGAAATAAGAGATAGATTGTAGTTCCCTATAGCAGGAACTGTTAACCTATATATCAGGAAAGTGTAATGAAGTAAATGGTTACCCACCCTACAAAGCAGAGTGAACTTTTCCCTGTCCTCTGGAGGACTTCCACGGGATCCCGGGTACTCCCAGTCCAGGTCCAAACCATCAAAACCAAAGGTTCTCAAGAACTTAATGGATGACTGTGCAAACTTCTGACGGTTGGCTGCGTTCGACACCGTGAGGGAGAACCTGCATTCAACAGAGGATTACTGGTGTCATGCCTCAGAACCTATACTGAAATGATGCAATGATAAGCTCCTTATTTAGGGGGACTTTAGAGGAAAGGGCAACGTACTGTCTTGAACCAAAGTTCCATCCACCGACAGCCAGCAGAGTCTTCAGATGAGGATTCCTGAGGACAGGAAATACGTGTCAATGGCTATGAGTCACCGATTCAATACTCCAATTCTATACGAGCAGGGTTCTGAATGGGGCTTGGGTTGGGTCTTCAAAAACATGCCATCACTTACTTGGTCTTCAAGTCATTGAAGGCCTTGTAGAGGACATCGTCGTTCCACTCGTAGGTGATCAGCTCATGGTTGCTGTTGATCATGGCGAAGGCGTAGATGAGGGTGGTGCAGAGGAAGGGGTCCACGTCTTTTGGCAGGTACTTGCCCTCATTGGGTCTGTACTGGGACCAGTTGGTGAAGTAGCACACCATCTGATCGGCCGTTGCTGCATGGGTGACACAAGGGAAGATTTAAGCATACATTACCATCTGATTCTATGCATGAGATCACTGGTGTGAGTGTACTTGTCATAGCTTACCAATCTGGCACAGCACCAGGCATACGCCTAAGAGAATTGAAACATATGAATATAAGGTAAAGAACACGTATTCAATTCAATTAATCAATGGATACAATCGATCATTTGGTAATTACCTGCAAGTAGTGTCAGCCTGGTCATCTTGAAGTAAAATATCAAGACTTTGAAATGTGTCTGTAAGAAAAGATTCACATCAATCGGCGTATAACCTCTATATCAAGAGCATATACAGAGGCACTGTTTGATCCATTCTTATTTCTGTCAAAGCAAAGCTTACCTCAGGAGCTTCATCAAAGAAAACTAAAATACCGGAGGAGCTTGCCTCCTTTTATAGTTTATCCAGAGCAGCAGACTGAAGACTTTTTTGGCAAGGGCAGGGCTCATAAAAATATGTAAAAACCACTGATAAGAGAGTGCACAGTCCTAAGATGCCACTTAATTAATTACACTGTTTAGTAGTATGCATACACAGCAAATTGCTTCTGTAGTATTTTAGGTATTAATTAAAGAATGAATCAGTCTGCAAGAATGTATTTGCTTATACATACATGTATAAGGTATTTCCAGCTTGCAGCTCAAATGTAATCAGAGCTAGACTTTTATCATTCACTGATTCAACCGAACGTCTGATTGCGTGCCAAGACTGATAGTTTAGCAATTCATATATTTTCCATCCATGATTGATTACTTCTTTGTTATTTAAACTCAGCACGACCGTTGATCTACATTACAGTCCTTGTTTATTTTACAGTTGTTTATTTAGTGGAACATAGTAACCGTGGTAATTATGGAGCCAGGGTCAGAGTCAGGCCATAAGCACTTTGACGAGTCTGGATGATGGCTGGTTTAAGCGGTCTCGCCTGGCCCATGTCAGGTGAGGCCGCTTAAACCAGACATCATCCTTGGCTTACTGAAGGCTGCTCAAGGCCCCTGTGGAGCTACCGCCGTGGCCAAGCGGTTTGACCTCCAACCGGCCCATCCAGACAGCCCTGCAATGCCATGTCCAGCGACTCCTCCGCCAGGCCAAGCAGCAGTCCAGGCCTTCGCACTCCAGGATGGAGGGGAAGGGTGGCGTGGCGGGTCTCCCTGACCAGGTGTGGGGACAATGGGGTTCAGGCTTGTTTTTCTTATTTTAAATATGCAACTTTAAAAGGTCTGTTGCTTAAGTGGGGTATGGTAACCCAGTTCAGAGTCCAACTGAATGTATTCTTGATGGGGGGTTAGGGGGGAGTATGCTTCGGCTGGAGATTATCCCCAGCCTCAACTTGGTGTTGGGGATATGTGGAGTTTGAGTGGATGATGACTGGTTTAAGCAGCCTCACGAGGCCCGTGTCAGACTGATTGGGCTGTGGGGATGGGTGAGGATGCACATGTACACAGCTTAAACCAGCCATTTCCACACACTTTGGGAGGTCTCTTGCATGGCAACACTTTGTCTGGAGGAGCCAAGCCAAGGCTACCTAGGTGGAATGTGGCAGCCAACTAGGTTGAGTGCGGCAGCCAACTAGGTGGAGGGTGGCCCCCACCTTGGTGGAGTGTGGCAGCCAACTACGTGGAGGGTGGCCCCCACCTTGGTGGAGTGGGGCAGCCAACTAGGTAGGTGGAGGTGGCCCCCCGATCGAATCTGCTTTATTGTCTTCTTAAGATTAAGCAGGGAGATTTCTCTTATTGATTTCCTGAGATGTTTTATTTATTTATCATTATATTAGTCACATTATCAAAAGGCCTTTGGACTAGGTGTCTGTAGCAGTCCACATGCCAGCTGGGTGGCTTTACTGGACTCCTCCGTCCACCAAGAAACTGCTAGATGTTGTCGAAACCTGGTTTATCACAGAGTTGGAATCTCGGTCAGGGCAGTTGTTTCCTCAAGGCATGTCAGAGCCCTCTCTGTGCGTGTGGTGAGGGTTAGTCTAACCTTCGAGCATTGATTGTCCAAACGTCAAATGTGTGCAGCCTCCCCTGGCCCACGAGTCTGATAAATCATCCACTAATACTCCACATTTTGTCATTTTATTCTTCTAACTTTTTAAAATGTGTTTAAATACAATCCCTGGTTATAGCAATAGTTGTTCACTTAAAAATGTAGCAATGAGCATGGAAAAAACTAAACAGCATTGCTTTGCAATATACTTTCTCATATACTAATGAAACCAAGTTTAAATATAGAAGAAAACAATAACTCTGTGTGAGCCAGAGCAGTACACTCTCTACACTAATACCCAGACAAAGGTGTACAATTGTGTTATATATTCATTATTATTTTTTGAATAATTTCTTCAATTATAGATACATGTAGAATCTTATTCTTATTTTTATCAGAGTTGTATTGTCATTTCTTGTTGTATTTGCTGTAGATTACGTTTGCAATCATGTAATGCTTGTTCAATGACCTAGGTACCGTCTGTTGTAGCCAATCTAAAGACAATTATCTATTGGCTAATGCTTATGGAAAAGGCAGGGAATCAATCCCATAAACCTATTGGAGCTGGCTGCCAGATAGAAGGAGTAAACCACCCAGCCCAGATACTGGCTCCTGTTGGTTGCGACAGGCATTTCCAAGTGAGGATTGTGACGAGCATGTTACAGCAAACAATGACCTTATGAGTGTATGGCAGAGATGGGAGTAAGTCCCATACATGCAAGTCTTAGCCCTCAAGTCTCAAGTAAGTCCAAGTCGTCAGTAAGGAGGATCAAGCAAGTCAAGTCCAAGCACAGCTTTAGTCACGCAAGTCAAGTCAAGTCTCATCATCAAGTCAAGTCAAGTCAAGTCAAGTCATTATCAAATTCGTTTTTTTCAAATGTCTGTATTTATATAAGAGTCATTTTTTTTTAAATGTAAGAAGATAAGTTACGTAATGAATCAGCTCAACATGAATGAATCTCAAACAGCTTTTTATTTGTGTGTGTGTGATGTGTGTGTGTGTTTGTGTGAGAGAGAGAGAGAGAGAGAGAGAGAGAGAGAGAGAGAGAGAGAGAGAGAGAGAGAGAGAGAGAGAGAGAGAGAGAGAGAGAGAGAGAGAGAGAGAGAGAGAGAGAGAGAGAGAGAGAGAGAGCGAGAGAGAGAGAGAGAGGGGGGTGAACATCAGAACATGTTCATCAGAACAACTGACAGTTGTGAGCCATTATAAATGGCCATTACACTTGCAAAAAATCAAATTTGTCAAAACTTTTGCACTGAGTTGTGACCGATGGGGTCTCATGATCACCCCGCCATGGCTAAACACACGTTCAAACCGGGGCACTGGATGCAGGAACATGCAACAGTCTTACCACAACCATGAAGAGAGACGGAAGGGTGTGCTTGTTTAGTGTCCAGAAGTGGAGGCAGTCCTGTCCACTACAAATCTCCAAGAAGTGTGTGAGCTGCATATGAGGCGTTGAAGCTGAATCCTTCTTTTGTCTCTTGCTATGGTAGGACGCAAAGAGGCTTGACTGAGGCTCTGTCTCATGGACCTCTTCCTCCTCTTCTACGCGTGGGGTTGTTGGGCCGACTTTCACTGCATCTTTCAGAATGAAGTCTTGAGCAAAAGCAAAAACAATATTGCTTAATCACCAAATCATATGATGATGTCTATAACATACATGGGTTAACTTGACATGTATTTACTGTAAAGCTATAACATACCTTTGATCATCTTTGACACCTCCTCCTTAGTGTTGTCATCGACCAAAACATCATGTGTCACCCACATGCTGCCAAAAGAAGGATCCAGCATGGCTGCCTTCAGATACAGTGGGTCAGAGAAGGGCAATGGCTGGCTATCAGATGATGAATTTTCTGCCATCTTCACATTTACGAAGATCCCCTTGAACCTCCTTTGAAGAGATGTCTGTAAGGTTTTGATGAAGCCCCCCAAGTAGCACAAAGTGCCTTTTAAGTTTTCCAGGTGGTGGTTGAGGGAGAGGACACTGCACTTATAGTTACCATTTTTTCACCTTGAGTGAGGTCGGTGGCCTCGGCAAAAGGCTCCAGGACACGCACCAACTCTTGAATTTGACTCCATTCTCTTGATGTGAATGCTGTCTCTTTGTGTCCAGACTCTTGAAGAATGGCTGTGAGCTTCATGGCGTCACATTTCAGTACTGCTTTCAATTGCCTAAGCGTTGAGTTCCAACGTGTGACAACTGAAGAGGGAATGCCAGATTGCCCAAACTCTCTCTCAAAAATGTCCTTGAAAGAAGTACTGCTGTGGAGTAAGCTGCTCAATTTGCAGGCCTTCGCAAGAGCTGCATTAGCTATTTTGGTGTCTTTTAAGCCGTCCCCCACAACTAACTGCAGCGTGTGGGCAAAACACTGCTGTCTTGTCTGAGCTTTAGTTTGGAGAAAAAGATCCACCCTCTCTTGGTCTTCAACTGGCAAGTCTGTCCACATGTCATCGCCCTCAACTCCTTCCTCCTCTTCATCCTCTTCGCCTCCATGTTGTGGAAAACAAGTGCTGAATGCTTTTCTCATATTTGCAGCATTATCACATATAATGTGCAATAGCTTTCTCTTGATCTGGTACTCCTCACATATTTGCTCGAATTCCTCACAAATTCTTTCCCCTGTATGGGAACCGCTGAACCTATTACAAGCCAGCAAAGCGGATTTCAGGACTATTCCACCTTCTCCATCATCCAACCAGTGAGCAGTAATTCCTAAGAAGCCCCGCATCTTGCGATCTGACCATATGTCAACTGTAACTGATATATCTTCAACATTTGCAAGACTATTCTTTAATTTTGTTTGCTTTTCCAGCACTGCGCCATCCAATTTTGATGTAAGAGTTCTTCGGCTTACAGGGCTGTACCTTGTGTCAACAACAGACAAGAAGCGCCGAAAACCTGGGTGCTCTATGATGGACAAGGGCAAGTTGCAATCAATTACCAGGTCTGAAAGTACTGAACGTGTGATGGCGTTCTGCTGGGGATGGCTTGACGTATACTGTTGCTTGCTGCTTGTGACAAACTGGGATATCTGCGGCTGGCTTGAGTCTTGCGTTGGAGCTGCTTTAGAGTGCAGGTATTCTTCATATCCAAACATTTGGGACAGAGGGGGGAGAAAAGAAACATTTTAAACTCATGTATTCACTCCACAGCTTGCCATTACTGCCTACAAAGTAGTCATAACATCTGAAAGTAAGATTTTAATTCCCAATAGCCTCATTGCATGCATGCATAGATATTTAGAAGGCACACTAGTCAGTTTTGGTGTTTAAGCTCAGGTATGCAAATGCATGTATGGTATTTAGTCTTGCTGATCTGTCATAAAACCGCAGTGAAAAAGCACATAGGGAAGGCAAACGTAACCTCTGCCTCACTGAAGGGGGCGTGCGAGAGCCTGGAAAGTGGACTTCCAATCCAGTGAAGTGATAAATACATAATGGGCGACCAATGCGCCTAAGATTTTTCCAGAGTGACCGAGAAATACACTGCACTGTCCGTTAACACCGTTATTGTAACCACTAACCAGCAAAAATGGTTAATATGATTTGCGAGGCGTCTGTCAGAGAACTGTCTGACATTAGCAGGATAGCCATCGTTACATAGCCAAACGTTCTTGCAGTGTATCAACGTTCCACATTACCTTAAAGTTTTTTGAAAATGCCTCCCCCCCGATCTATTACAGATCTATATGAATCACACAAATTACCTATTTTGGCTTAAAAACTGTGACAGGTTTGCACCCCTGATATGTGAAATCATGATTTAGTGCCTCCTTAAATGTGCTCCCTCGTCCTCTGCCTTTCTCTCTACACGTGTCTGCATCCATAAGCTTGAACACCGCCTGCTAAGTATCTATCTATGCATGCATGCCTAGCGAAGCAAGAGAGCAAACCAGAGGATGATGTGGGAGCTTGCCATCACTGCCTACAAAGTAGTCATAACATTTGAAAATGAAGTTTTTATTCCGTATAGCCTCATTATATTCTAGGCATGCAGTTTTAGTGTTCAAGCTCAGGGATGAAAACGCAAAAAAAGTTTTGATTCCGTGTAACCTCATTAGAGGCGTGCATGCATTGATATTTAGCAACTAGCTAGTCAGTTCTGGTGTTACAGCTAGCTAGCGCTTCGAGAATAGCAGCTACTTTTCACCAGATTTGCAATTTCAGATATATATTTTTTAGGTTTTAAGTAAAATCATCAATAACAACTAGCCTACTAGTACTCTCACTAATGTCAGCAGCCAAGTAGCAAAATGACAATCAAGGACGTTAATCCATCTAGGTTTGCATGTTACTCACCTTTCTTTATGTGCTGTCCTGAAATGTCGGATGAAATTCGACGTGGTGCTTGGCAAATCCGTAATTTTGACATTGTAGATTTTGCATGTCGCTCCTCTTTTATTTTGTGTAATCTTTATAGCCAAAATTGATTATTTTCGGGATGTTGGTCGGAGCGCCTTCCATCTCTGCTGATGTTCACTCACTAGACTCATGCAGGAATGTCACGTTACGTGGAAGAGGGGTTGCCAGGTTGCAGGTCAGGAGCTCTCGCGCACAATAAAACAATGTTCATCTAATATTTTTTTTATTATTATTATTTAAAATATTGAACAAGACTGCAATGACTTGGCAAGTCACATGACTCAAGTCAAGTCAAGTCACAAGTCAGGAAGGGGCAAGTCAAAGTCAAGTCAAGTCTTTCGTTAGTGTTGGTCAAGCAAGTCACAAGTCGCAAAACTGGCGACTCGAGTCCCCCCATCTCTGGTGTATGGGACAAGTGCACGGGCATCCGCTGTTCAACATGGTCTCACAGGAATCCGTGAAATGACTACAGTCGGACGCTTAACTCAAAATCTGTGGCCACATACCGGAAACACGCCGATATCCGTGTGTGAGCCACGGAATAACAGTGTCATTTACTTGCATTGGAGCAAATTCCGTGGCCACATCACGGACAATTGAGGTGATTCCGTCAGACCACCACGGATTTTGAGTTAAGCCCCCACTGTGGTCAAATGTGGCGCACACACAGATTGAAACGGGAGCACACACACAGATTGAAACGGGAATCTGTGTGTGCCAAGGAATATCATTGTAATTTACTTGCATTGGAGCAACTTCCGTGGACACAACAAGGACAATTTAAGTGTTTCAGTGAGACCACCCCGGGTTTTGAGTTAAGCCCCCGTGGTTGACTCGCTCGTTGAAACGGGGATCCGTGTGTGAGCCACGGAACATCAGCGTCATTAACTCGCATTGGAGCGAATTCCGTGGCCACGGATTTCGAGTTATTTGTCCGTAGTCATTTCACGGATTCCTGTGAGACCAGGTTGCCCCTGTTCCTGTGTGATTAAAACCACTACTAAGATAAAATAAAGTTGAAAAGTATACTTTCTGTTGTGAAATAACAGCAGCAAAAAGCAGGTGAAGAAGGATGTTCTGTCCCCCGGGTTGGCGTATATTCCATAGGGATAGGACGGGTCTTCTTAGTAGACGGAACGGTGGTAGTGGTGATCTTTGGAATTGTTGGCTTAAGAGTGCGACCAACTGGTTTGGCGGTGGTTGTTGGCTTAAAAGTGGTGACCACTGGTTTGGCTGTGGTAGATGGCACTGGGGGACGTGAATGTAGTTTAAAAAATGCAAATATTTACCATCAACTGCATGTGGAGGTGAAGCGGGCTGGAAATCCCATTGTTGGTGAGTTTGCGTAGATGTGACAGCAAAGGGTGGCTTCCCTCTCCACAAAACTCTCCGTTGAAGTCATCTAGATCCAGGGTACACACAAAGCACCTCCAAACTTGTTGTATTTCATGTAATTTACCTGATAATTTAGTTGATTATAATTATTAATATTCAAATAAGGGACACGTCTGAATATTCCTGTATTCAATATCACAGTGTTATGATTGTGAGGATTTTGATGCTTACCTTGACCTCCTAGCTCTCCCTGTTATCAAAACCAACCCACTCGCTGTTCTTGAAGGAACCTTCTGATCATCAATCCACTGAACTTTGGCGCCATTCACGAAGGTCCAGATCTGGCAAATATGTCAACGATCTGTCATTCGACTGTGTTGGCCCACTTTCTGACCTTTAGACTGGTTGATACTAACCACCCAGACCCCTCACCTCGTAGTAGGCCCAGAAGCCAGCCTCATGGCTGTAGGGCCCGGCTGCAGCAGTGCCGCTGGCAGGGGCTCCAATACCGGTGTTAGACGATGTCAGGCGGAAGGTGCGACCATACGAAGCAAAACCCATATGCAGCATCTCCACTGGGGTACCTTGGTCCCCCCCAGTACTCCATGGCATAGTCCTGGAATTATTAGGAACAGTAGGGTAAGAATAACCTGTTTGATGACCTGGTCATGTAAATGATGGACATGTGGGCATTTCCCTTCTCACAGTGTTGAAGTAGATGAGGTCACCCTTGTCCTGGGCACCACGGAAGAGTGGGCTGTTGTGGCCAGTGACACGCTCCCAGGTTCCATGGAAGTCATAGGTCATGATGTTGATGAAGTCCAGTGACCTAGGGGTGCACATAGCATTAAAATGTAAAAAATATCTGATTGCTAACAAGTAAAACTGAAAGGGTTGAGCAAGTGTTCGGGGGGTACTGTACTTGGCAATCTCAGCGATCTCATATCAAGCATCAATGGTTCCTTTCCCTGCAGTGTGGCGGTGGCAGCTGCCTCAGATGCATGCCTCAGATGCATAGGCAGCCACAAGTTCCTGTATATACATAAAATTAAATTAATGAACAACTGACTGAACTTCTGGAACTTCTGACTGATCTCTTCACTGATACCACCTTGAGCCCACTTTGCAGAGCAGAGTGAACCTCTTCTTGTCCTCTGGAGGACTTCCACGAGACCCAGGGTACTCCCAGTCCAGGTCCAAACCATCAAAGCCATGAGCGCTCAAGAACTTAATGGATGAATGGATGAATGGATGAATGGATGAATGTCTGACGGTTGTCTGCGTTGGACACCATGATGGAGAACCTGGATGGTTGATATGCGTGAATAACATGTTTCCTCCTCCAATTCTTCAATCTTAAGTAGGACTTTAAAATAATGTAGGTAGGCCTAGGTGATACTGCTTGTAGGAGAAAGGAACAGAACCATTAAATTGCCATTTTTTACCTAAAAGTGAATCACTCAGCAATAACTGTTTTTTTATAAACCGGCCTTAGACCTAGAGAAGAAGAACATATGCAAGAAGGACTCACTGGGTTGAGCCAAAGTTCCAACCTCCAACCGCGAGGAGACTCTTCAGCTCAGGATTCCTTGGAAGTAGTTATGGAACAGTAGTTATGTTTTTACAATGTGCAACCTTGAAGCTTGTCATAGAGTCAGCAGAGTGCCAAGATTCATCATTTAGTGTACACCTAATTCAAACTTTGTTCTGCGGGTACAAAAGTGATCAATTGAATACAGTACTTACTTTGTCTTCAGACCATTGAAAGACTTGTAGAGTACATCGTCATTCCATTTATAAGTCACCAGCTCATTCTTGTTGTTGATGATAGAGAAGGCATAAATCAGATGGGTGCAGAGGAACGGGTCTAGGTTCTGTGGTGTATACTTCCCCTGGTTCGGTCTGTACTGGGACCAGTTGGTGAAGTAGCACACCATCTGGGAGGTAGTGGCTATGGTTGATAGAACAATGAGGGTCAGTCATGTGCTTGGTCTGTGATAATAATTCAATATTACAACACTCATTTCATATTACACGATGCAGTGCTTCACATACTCGTTTACATGAACTTAGATGAACATGTTTAATGTTCCCACGTGTTACCAAGCAATGTGCACAGCATGGGATTCATCTAGATTGTCAAGAAAGTACTACTTACTTTGATAACTTAATAAACATACATATATATATGTCTTCAATATTGCATCATTATTTGATTAAAGTTATTTAATTGAAGCCTATGTCATTGATCTTATCGGCTTTAAGCACTTACCAGCTAATAGTGAGCTTCTTCATCTTGATTTCAAAACTCCCAACTTGGTTTTCAGCTGTTTGAACATTACGAAAGAAAGTCTGAATTGTTTACCTTATGCATATGGAATTGCATAAGTTTAGTCCTAACAGATGAGTTATTAAACCATACATTATTTAACCAATATTAAGAATGACATCATATCTATGATCATCATATTTAAGAAGAATGGCTCTCCTACTTATTGCAGTCTGACCAAAAGATGTAAAGAATGAATACAGTTGGATTTTGTCAAACAGAGCCCTAATTTCAGCCAGCTTCGACTTGTAACTCTTGTGTTCTCTATGTGCAGATAGCCACTGCAGAATAGCTTTTTATTTACATTTGGGAGTGGCATATCTGCATATAACATGAAAGAAAACATATAGATAGGATTATTAGGTTGAAAATTGTGATAAGGTACAGCTGCCAGAGTCGGGTAAAGATTCAGGTTTAGTGCCCTGACTTGGTCTGCAATGCGATGTATGGGAAAGACCTCAGTATTGGGACATCCTATCAGCCGGAGGCCCGTGGATTGGGTGTGAAATGGAAGGAACAGGAGGACAAGGGCATGCAGGGAGAGATCATCAAAATGGTTCACCATAATCTCTCTGGGACGCTGTCTCAGACCCTGAAGGGCTGGCCAGACTTCGCATGCTTTAAAACCGGCCTTGAGACTTTCGTCACAAGTTTAATTTATCCTTCTGTTTCCCTGCTGTCAGTTTTCTAGTTGTAATTGTTTTTTAAGAACTGTAAGGCCCCTTGAGATTGTGGCTGATAATGAAAGGTGCTGTATAAATGCAATATATCATTATCATTGGTATCGTTATTCAAAATAACCTCTCTGTTAATATCATCCCGAGAGTGGGATGTTATGGTACAGTTGCAAGTCATTCACAAAGACACAAAGAACCTGTCCCATTGCAGGAGGATGGTTACCTTATCCACGGGCCACAGGAGGGCTTCAGGGAACGTCCGGAGACAAGACGTTGCTCACATTCTTTTTAATATAACATAAATGATATTGATGAAGTAAGGAAAACAATAATACACATTATAATGTGTATTATTACCCAGGTTATATCATTGTGGACTTATTGTGGTAGCTATTCATTAAGCTGCCCAGCAAGAACTCTACTGGGCAAGGTCTAGAGATAAGTACAATCGAAATCAGTGACATCTACCACTGATAAGTAACCATTGCATGTGTGGTTATCTAATCACTATTAGTGTTGTGACTATTTCGTATATTTGACCTCTGCATGCACTCATTCAAGATACAGGTGTTTGCAAAATGAATGGCAACCACAAATGAACTTCAATCGAAGTATTTTGTTAAGATATTCCAAGTCTAATCGTGTATCATGTTGGTCATATTCAACCGTCGCCATAGTTGTATGCAAAGCTTCGAACACAAGCTGGGCTATTGGTATAGGGAAGGGTGAAGGGGGCTGTCATGGGGGGGTTCCCTGTATAAATTACAGTGAGTGTATGGGGCTGTGTAGTACACTGTGCTGAACAATGCATGCTGGAAAAACAGTGATAAGATTACTGATAGAGCACTTTGGACAAGGCCTTGGGGTTCAGTCCAGTCCAGTGTTTCGAACATGAGCTGCTGGAAGGCTTATTATAAGAGGGCTGTGTGATATGGTGCAGCACTAACCAGCCCTGAGCCAGTCAGGTGTCTGTGTGAACCTATACCCAGAATCATCATCTAAACGAGAGCGTTTTGCATGTCATAAGGCCCTATAATTACCATGAGCATCAGCAGTAAAAAACTTATACTAACAATTGACTAACCATCCACAAAACGTCAACCAATTGTCTGGTTATGATTTACTCTTGGTGTTCATGTTTATTATGGTAAACCTTATTGTATCCTTATTGTAAAATGTATCCTTATTGTATCCTTATTGTAAAATGGTACCTTATTATCAGTTGATCATATTGAATTGCAGTAGCGTGCGGTGCCCCTTCATTTCGGTGGGGCAGAAACTACTGGCGTATGACCACACCCACAATTTATATATATTTTTAACATGTATATTTTGAGCTACATTAAAACATGTTAACCAAACTAATTGTGAGTAAGAATTAAAAAATAAACTAATAGCCTAATGTTACTGCAACACTTTTGAAGTGCCATCCGCAACACTCGTCATATGATGTCGGGCTAATTAGAATAGCCTATGTGCAATGGAAACAACAACTCTGGAAAAAAAAAGAAATTCAAAGGACAGATTCGACATTATAGTTATTTCTTCCATATTTTATTTTAACAATCTAACAACAATTTAACAACAGGCTTAGCGAGTGCATTGCAAATACATGAAAAGAAGAAATACAAGTCGACCTTCGATTTGGAACTTGGCCTGACGATGTGTGCAAATCTCTCAATAACAACACTTTTTAAATCAGATATTTCTCCATAACAGCTGTTTAATCAGGTATGAAATCTGGTATACAATTTTCATACCTGCTGAAATAAATAAATGAATAGGCTTCAATGCCGAAAGATACAGGGCGGAGTAATTCGATTTTAAACAACAACAGTCCTAGAATATGACCATGGGGCGGACTACTTTACGACCATATGGGAGTCTTATATTGCCTTGGTGAAAAGTTGTGAAATTTGGCACACTGGTTCAGGACAGCCCCATTAGCCCATCAAGATAATTTCAGGTCGCTCGCCCATGAGCTCTAGCGCCACCAACAGGTCAAATTTGGACATGCATTCATGTTTATAACTTTCGACCCATTCATCCAATATTCATAAACATGGTATCATTGGAATCCTTGAACCAAGCAGAGTCCAACGCACCCTATGACGTCATTTTGCGCCATCTTTGTTTGTGTCAAAAACCTTCAAAATGCTACTCCTATCACACATTTTGTCCAATCTTCTCGAAACTTGGCACACATGATCTTCAGGCCATGCTTGATATGAAACAATCAGATATTATTCAAATTCAAAACCGTTTGGCCGCTACAGCCAATCAAAAAAACAGGAAGTAACCCGATTTCTAAGTAGCCCTTTGACATATCTTAACCATACTTGGGACATAGACCCATGACATCATCATGGGGACGCTCAATGAATTTGGTGATCATTGACCTCTAGGGGGCGCTATAATTAACAAAGACGTTTTTTAACACAGTTATTTTCAATGTCTGGTGATACTGTCAGACCGCCCCATATAGCTAATCAAATATTTCCCATGGCAACCTCAGAAATTTGCCGCCATGTTCAGAGTTGTCACAATCAATATTACATAACCACAGGCAACAGATTATGTCCAATCATCATGAAACTTGTCATTTATGATCTTCAGACCAAGCTGAACAAATGTGCCAGCTTTTTTTTAATTCAAAACCGTTTGGCCGTGACCAATCAAACTTGACGGCAAAGCCGCCAAATAGCAAGTAAGCCTGTTCTCAGCATCTCTTTAACATATCATAGCCAAACTTGGTACATAGACTCATGACATCATTCTGGGGACATCCAAACAATTTGGTGACCTTCGATCTCAGGGGGATGTCAAACAGGAAGTGAGCTCATCTCTCTGCAAGGCCTTCATGCATCCGAACCAAACTTGGCTCATAGTCTTATGACCGGATGCTTGTTTACATTGTGTCTCTGTTAGGGATATTGTTCGGAATACCCCAATGTATTTGTGTCCCTTGTTATGTCGGGCAGACAATAATGCGCCCTTACCACTAGGTAGGGTAATTTTTCCATTTGGTAAACATTGACGCGTGTTCGCATAATGCTATAGTTCATTTCACCAGCCGTCGTTATTACCGATTACCGAGACGGTCGTCATGTAGCCACCTAGCCGATTACGTCCGTCCGGCAGAATTAGTTTATCACGTCCCATTATGCTTGTCACACACATTGCTGCATGCAGCTATATTATATATGTATATATTTGTATAGCACTTTATATCTGAAACAGATATTTATACATTTCGTACAGCACTAATATCTGAAACAGATAAAATTAAACAAATTAAATGAAACGTTATTAGAGGTGAATGTATAAGGAAATTTAGTTTTAAACTCTCCACACAAGGGTGCACAATGGAGAACAGGCAGGATAATAAAAGTTAAAGCTAAGCCTCGGTGCAAGACAATATGATTAGGGGTGGGAATATACAAACATGAATAATCCTAGATTTAATAAGCAAAAAAATGAACTGCAAGGTAACCGGAAAGTAGCTGCTGTGCAAATTTAAGTTTTGGGCTGCTTGAGCTAAGGTGGGCCATGTGACGGTATGCCTGCTGGCCATGCTGAGAGTCTACTGTAAAGATTGATAGATTGCGGGGAACATAGGACCCTTTTCTAGAAAAGGGTCCTATGTTCCCCCGCAACAGTGGGGAGCATCGGACCCTTTTTCAAAAAAAGGGTCCTATGTTCCCCGGTATGCATTGCTACAGGGAAACATAGGACTTTTTTTGGGCAGAAGGGGGAACAATTAAATGTGGTATGTAAATTTGGTATGAATGATAGCCTAATGTGTTATTCCATTTGATAATCTCATTTAACTTCAATTGCAATGGATTTCAAATATAATAAAAAATGTGATTAATCATGAGTTAACTCACCAATACTATGCGTTTAATCGCGATTAAAAATGTAATCGTTTGCCAGCCCAATATGATTGGATGGACGTTGGAAGTAAATTAACCCTAGTACATACTTTACATTATACTCTTCTTTATTATCTTTATATGTATACACAATTAAAAATCACCAATGCAATAACAAAAGTCAGAGTGTGAAGAATGATTTTTATGAGGAAAAGCTGAAAAGAGGTAAAGTAGACCACTCTTCTGTATCCAGGGAGCGACCCAGGGGGAGAGGAATGGGGGGGGGGGGGGGGGGGGGGGGGGCTGACTCTGCTCAGCGTGGAGGTGGTCAGCTCCGGTGGCTCTCAGGGATAGTTGCAGCACTTGCAGGCGTCGTAGTAGATGAGTCCAGGCTGGCACCGTTGCACGTAGGTGATGCCGTTGAAACACTGCAGGTAGGTGGTCTTGTCTGCCACGTTTTCGTACAGGCCGTCAGGTCGTCCCGCGCAGAAGGACACGATGGGGTCCTTGGTGGTGGTTGGCCGTGGGGGGGCGGTGGGCTTAGGGGGGAAGCCTGCAGCCGGGGGGAGGGGCTTCATCAGTGTTTCCATTTCACTGGGCTTCATACTGATGTAATATTCTCCATGGTATTGCATTACATTTCTAATCATTAAATTACAATTACAATCCTTAATACAACATAATTTTGTGTTTCCATTTACATTCTATTAATACAAGAGTTATTCATAGTTTCTTCAGTTTATAAAGGTGACTTGAAATAGGGGAAACCTATTAAACCCTTTCATTCCTAACACTACTGATTGGTTTATCAGTATTTCCACCACTCTGGAAGCCTGCCTGAGTTCAGACAATCTAAAATAAAAACTCATACTAATATAGGACTAGTTTTTTGCTATTGAGTTCCATTTAAAGTATAAAAATGAAGCATTGAAGAATAAAAAAAAAGAACAAAGGTGTCGACAATTTCGTTATAGTTATTTTATCTGTTTGAATCTGCTAGTAAGCGCCACCCACCACTTTGTTATAATTATTTTATGCTTATTTTGTTCAGGTAACCTAAAGGGGTTATCACTGGCTACTGGGGGGCTGGTGTGTTCTCAGGCTGCTTACCCATGGAGTTCCTCAGGTTGGTGACCAGAGGGTAGGCTCCTTCCGAGCAGAAGACGCCGCTGAAGTCGTCCAGGTCCAGGGTCCACACATGTGCTCCTCCCAGGCTTTGGCTGTTCATCCACTCGACCTGAGCAGGCGGTGGAGGGGGCCAGGGGGGGGGGGGGGGCGTCAGGCATGATCAAAGCTCAACTAATGAGCAGAATAAGTTGTAGACAATCTTATAGCTATTTGTGTTACTCTATTATTACAGTGGGGGGTAAAACAGATGGATGAATAAACTCTTGGACGGGCAGTTTCTATTCTTGAGAAACGTTCTAGTCCAGATTTGTATAATGGAGTAAAGTGCTGCAGTAAAATCGTAATGCAGGTATAAATATGGGATCTAAGCCCGTGTGGAACGACCTGGATGTCAGAGCCATCTTTAGGGCAGGCCTTGTCACTGCAATAGACAAGCGATGGAGCAACATAAATTATTGACCAATGGCGTTGAAGCTTGGTCACCTTGGCAGCGAAGCTCTGCACATTGTCGTATCCGACCCAGACAACACCGTTGGTGGCATAGGGCACCTTCTGCTCAGGGATCCAGTTGACAGAGGCTCCATTGATGAAAGAACAGACCTGGGAACACGCGCAAACACACGTCCAACACTCGCTCAAAATGGATACTAATCTGCACAATAACAGGGTCCACTGAAGGTCGTGAATAGTTATTGACGTAAAATCTATGTTACTATCGATAATTGAAGTACTCATGAGTCATCATGACCTTTCATTTTATCAACCGCCTACATGGACAATGGGTGAGGTAAGTATCGCGCAAGGCTAAATATCAAGCTTTGCGCTACGTAGTAAAAGGTACCATTGATGCCAAGTACAGTACAACCCTAACACTCGCTAAGCCCTTTCAGTTGTTCTTGTTAGCAAACAGAAAAATAACTGGTTGGTGTACCAACCCTTACCTGCTTCATAATTATATGATTATAATTAAACATTCACGGGCAGAAGATTTGGCTAAAAGCCTCTAGGAAGTGATTGAACAGTTAATATTGGTTCTGACGGTAGGAGCGTACCTCATAGTAGGACCATAAGCCAGCGGTGCGTGTGTAAGGGCCCGCTTCTCCGGCCCCGGTGCTTAGGGCACCAAGGGTACTGTCGGAGCCCCGGAGGCTGTAGGTGCGGCCGTAGGTGGAGAAGCCGAGGAGCAGCTTGTCCGCAGGGGCTCCCAGAGACAGCCAATGGGAGATGGAAGAGTTCTGACAACCACAAGAGAACCGTGGATTAGCATCCATCCCACAACTGGTTTAGGATCCAGCAAATCTCACACTTATTATGCTACAGAAAAATTATCATCTTGTGTCTTATACATGATATACACATACACACACACACACACACACACACACACACACACACACACACACACACACACACACACACACACACACACACACACACACACGTGAGTGTGTGTGTGTAGTAGGCATATTCTTACAATGTTGTGTTGAAGCTGGGAGCCAGAATCGATGCTGCTTTTAAACAGCGGGCTGTTGTGTGACGTGCGGGCCTCCCAGTGGCCGTGATAGTCGTAAGTCATCACGTTGATGAAGTCCAGGTGACTGGTGAGCAGATAAACTCCAATAACCATTTGACCCATGGATATACCATAGCAGGTTGACGAAGCTGCAGTCCAAGAGCCTTGCTTCTACGTTTAATTATTGCTCTTATATTTCCTATAAAAGTGACTCTGATTCCATTTCTTAGTTGAACCTTTGAATTTGACTCACGGGGCGATTTTGGGCACATCATAGGCCCTGTTGATGATAGGCAGAAAAGCAGCAACGTTTGCTGTCAGGAGCAGCTGGGTTTTCCTGGTATCTTTGGCCTCTTGCACGAAGGCCTCGTCCAGCTCCTGTTGCACAAAGTTACAAACATGTTCAGATTAGATCTCTTCAGGGCATTTTAGCAGACACTTTCGTCAAAAACGATTCATAGACAAATTGGTGCCAACCATGCAAGGCAACAGCCAGCTCGTCAGGAGCAGTCAGGGTGAAGCGTCTTGCTCAGGGACACCTCAACCCTCAGCTAGGAGGAGCCAGGGGATCAAACTAGCAACCCTCCGGTTGCAAGTTAACCTGCTCTGCCTCCTGAGCCGCTCCAAACCTGTGAGATGAAACTGATTCCAGGTCCAGCAGCACTACTGGCGTCTGTGAGAGGATGTAGTTTGCGTACCGCAACGAGATCGGAGAAGCGGTCCTTGTCGGACCCCATGCTGCCACTCTGCCCGGGGAACTCCCAGTCCAGGTTCAGGCCGTCAAAGTTGTTTGTGCGGAGGAAGCTGATGGCTGACTTCATGAAGACTGCGCGGTTCTCCGGCTTGGAAACCATGCCGATGAATCTGGAGACAGTCGGGGTATATTTTTCATATATTATAGATACATATATAAGATATATAAACAAGTTGCTTTCTAACGGCACAACTGTCTAAAATGGTATAGATGAAATCTTAAATGTAAACCATCATAACTTACGGACTGATGCCATTGGTTGAACCTCCGACAGACAGCAAGGTTTTGAGTAGTGGGTTACTGAAGAGGAAGAACAGAGTCATCAGAAACGTCCTCTTAAACCAGAACACAGCGGACCATTAACAAGGGCCTGGGTCACTTTTGGACCCAAAAAATTGTATCCCAATAAGAAAGATTGCCTACAAATCTAAATAATCTGGAAGGGCCACTTTTCATTTGTGGAACATTATTATTGCTGATTTTTTTCAGTTGGAACAATCCAAATAAGAAACGTTGAAGCTAGATGCTTTGCATTTTGATACAAGGTTGGGTAAAATTATGAATGATTGAAGAGACATTGGATGGATTGGATGGATGAATGGCTGAATGGATGGATGAGTGGATGAGTTGATGGGGAGATGGACGGGGCTCTATGCTCTAAGGAAAGAGCATAGAGGTGCTGCAGAGCTGGAGCGACATACATGTCCTTGAGGTTGTTGAGCATCTTGTACTGATCCTCATCGTTCCACTCGGTGGGGATGAGCTGGTTGAAGCTGTTGATGGTGGCCAGAGCGTACACCACGTGGGTGCAGAGGAACGGGTCGATGTGGTCAGCGGAGAATTTACCGGAAGCGGGCCTGTACTGTGCCCAGTTGGTCATGTGACACACCAGCTTGGTGGATGTGGCTGAGGATGGGGAAATAGTAATCAGACTGATACACATAATACTAATAATTATACTCATAATAATGTAAATAATATTTGTACAAATAATAACAATAATAACTACACATTTCACTGCATGTGCATTTTATGAAGAAAATGTGTGTGGTTACATGAGCTCACTCGTCCTTTGCCCAATATTCCATGAGCAGACTAACATGTTAATGCTAGCAAGGCTAATGAGCGAGCACGCAAAGTTCCAAGTCCCTGGTTGACTTTGGAGCGGACTTGTGATTGATTGAATAATGGGGCTGATTTTTTTTGTTTGATTGCGAGTTGTAGCGCCCCCTATCGCCAGAGACGTACTTTACTTTTCGGAGACCTGCTTATGGTTTCTATACTTCTATACTACACCTGCAACAGTAATCAATTGGAATTGATACTGTGACGTTAAGCTTTCAATAAAAAACGTGGTTCTAGGAATAGTTCTAGGACCCTGGGGTTCTCTAAAGTGGATTGTGAGTGATTGAATAATCAAAGTTATTTGCATAATCGTATTTGCGAATAACTGCAATTTTTTTCTGGATCATAAAATAAAAAAATAGCCTTGTGTCAGGAATTATCAAGGAGCATTTCTAGCAAATATTGGGTCATTTGGGTTTACAAGTTTGTTTTCACAATGTTTTCCAAAAACATTTAAGACAGACCTTATGGGTCCTTAAAGATTCAGCACCTCAAATAAGTTCCAGATATCAAGTTTGAGAACCTTTTGGAAAACGGGGCGTGGCTGCTTAGGTTTGACCGCGAGTTGCAGCGCCCCCTGTGGTCAGAGCAGTGCAAACCCTTTTGGAGATCTCCTTACTTCCGGGTCTACATATGACTATTTAATTTAACAACTCCAAGGTGCTCAGTATTGGAGTGGTTGGTTTTCACATTTTTGCCCCATTCCATATTAAATATTATAAAAGTTTGTTGAAAAAAAGTATACACAATTTAAACACTTATAGGAATAGTGCACTGCACTGATATATGCTTAATGATTTGTAATTTGTATGCTTTTTATTGGTTTTTCACAATAATCATCATTGTCATCTTCATCATAATGTAGTCTGAATCACTGACAATAATAATGAACACGTTTCACTTATGCATAATCTTGCAATTAAATGTAACTACTTCCATCATGATCGGTAAATATGCAACATTAAAACGTTACTGCCCCATGCTCTGAGGGAACGTAGAGCAGGGGGTGTGCTTACCGGTGTGCAGCGCGAGTAGAACTCCAAACACTACAGACATTGAGCAGAAATACTGTTAGACCCATGTTATATTTAGATCTCATAAAAAATATAGATCCTTTCAAATAAGTTCTTTGAAATGATTTCTTGAAGAATCTTCAGCTTATCACATTCTAAATTAATAGATAATGGATGGTGAATAGTGAAAGAATGAGGGCCCGCTACCTGTGGGGAGACCAAGTCTGGCCATGGCTTTTCCCGATGTCAATCTCTGTACAAAGAAACATACAAACATTAAGTGCCTGCTTGCCTTAAACGTTAGGATGGACTTTATTTAGGAAAGATCTCTGTTCGTGGGGGGGACCACAAACATGGAACTTGGACCTCACTAATATCATCCTCATATATCAAATTACCTGCTGTAACATACACCTAGTCATGAGACTCACTCACTGAAGACACAACATGCTAGAGAGATGCTACTGGGATACAATCTGAGAAACAAAGTCCACTAGCAAGCCAAGGTATTTGTATGAAGGAATCTGTACACTTAATTTCCCAAATTCCCACAATTCCCATACATGTAGTGGTTTAAACCACTGAGCAGGATGCATAGGGGGACATAAACACAACCTCTAGAATGTGTGATTCAGTGTGATTGACATTTTTTTATATTTAATATGAAACATCACTCTGAGTCATTCATGAAAATATATAAATAGTCAGGGATGAGAAAATAAAGCCCAAAGGCTTACATCATGACATAATTTATTTATTAATAATTGTTATCAGGGGACAGCATCATGTTTCTCAGAAGCTGGTCCCCCTGTGATCGCACCCATGCTAACCACTTAATAATAAGCAAGTTGCAACGTAACATTAACTGACACGCTGTGACAAACAAGTACAACAGGAAGACATATACGTTACCTCTCTGTAAAAGCTGCCCAAGGGATTGATGTGAGCTGTACAGACGCTTGCTGATTTATACCTTCATCCTTATTAGTGATTAATGACCCGGTGACAAAGGTCAGCTGATACGTTGTCTGGGTTATCACAGGATTTAACCGGAACTGAGAGGAACCACACACACACACACACACACACACACACACACACACACACACACACACACCATACTTGCCAACCTTGAGACTTCGAAAATAGGGAGGATTCCCAAACTAAAGCGGGGGTCTGGGGGTCCCCCCCCATAACATTTTCAGCTTTAAAGTCATTGTTTCCCGCATTCTGGTGACTTTAAAATAATAAAACCAACAATTTATTTTTTAAATTGAAACGTCAATTTTATGTTGAATACTTTCATTTAATTTGCATTTCATGTCATTACAATTCATATTATTATTACATATCAATAGAATTCATATCATTAAATATCATGTTATTATTACATATCATTACATCTTATATCATTACATTTCATATTATTACATTTCATATTATTACATATCAATAGATTTCATTTCAATACATTCATTACATTTTACTGACGCTTTTATCTTAGCAACTTCCAATAAGTCTTATGTTATCACGCAAATACACTAGCTTCTAATAAACAAAACTACCAAGTAAGCTACTACATCATGTAAGTGCTACATGTAGGTTAACTCTTACCATCACTGCAAATGGGCTGTGAAATTAGCCTATCCCATGTACGCATAGTAAATAGAAAGCTTGGAACATTATCCTTATATGGATTGTTTTTATCATTTTCATTACGAAAAAATAAATGTTTATATGTTTCTAAGGGTATGTTAATCTGTGCGGCTTTGGTCCTCCCACAGGCATACTTCTTTGCTACATCCGAGTCAGGAAACATGTCCCTTACTGACTTATTTATTTCGTCAGTAAAGCTCAGAGGAATATTATTCTTTGCCACCAACATTGCCATTTTTGTTTCGGCATATATGACTGCATCTGGTCTCCCTTTCCCCAGCAAACCAGCGATGCTTGGCTGAGACTCTGAAGCAGCTACTGCCTTCTTATGTTTGCCTGTATTGGCATGGTGTTTTATGTCCGTCCGACCGCCGTGCTCCACGGAAAAATCATCCATAGCCAGTACCTTTAAACCTAGTAGTAAGAAAAGCGAGCTCCGATTTCCATTCATGATTGAATTTACAAGTGTATTTTTTCTTTTCGGCTCCATTCTCGTCTTCTTTGTTGTCTTTTTAAATACTCTGAGGTTTATTCACGAGCGCGGGTAGAATAACGGAAGAAAGAATACTAGAGTAGCGTCAGAGAGACGTCTCTGATTGGTCGCGCCCGCTGATACCACGGAGCGGCGGCAAACGTCTCCGTGGTAACAGCGGGCTCGCTCAAACAATATCCTTTTCTGAAGAACAGGTTGTTGTGATGATGACGAAAGTGGGGAGAAAGGGAGACATGAAATCTTTTCAGAAATCAGGAGAATTGCGGGAGATTTTTAACAGCGGGAGGAAAACGGGAGAGGATAGTGAATATCGGGAGTCTCCCGGGAAAATCGGGAGGGTTGGCAAGTATGACACACACACACACACACACACACACACACACACACACACACACACACACACACACACACACACTCAGAGACATACACACACACAAACACACACACAAACACACACACACACACTTAGAGACATACACACACACACACACACAGGGCCGTGGCACCAAATCCATTATTTGAAAGTTGTACTCGCACGAGCATCACCTTTTAAACATCTGCTACTATCACTGCTGTTTCCTGGTATTGTTTTCTTTTATGTATTAGTCTTATCATACTTACGTAAACTATTGGGAGAAGCCATGCGAAATGGGAGTTTAATGATCTTGACTCCAAGGAACCAAAAGCATTTTTTGAATAATTGACCATATGAGTGACCATGGCACAACTCCATCTAACTATACAGCTACATGTAGAGTGTGTCATGGATCAGACGGCAGGGCCTTGTGTTTGATGGCCCTGCAGGGATCCCTCCCAGCAGGCACAGGCATGCTGTGTGGCCATCCAAACTAATGTATTAGTAAGCTCAAGCATTGTCCTATTATAGCCTTATGCACCTTACTTACCTTGTAACATTGTACACACATTGTGTATGTTAATAATGAATGGCTAATCTTTGACTTTGCATGTGTGTGGAGGCAACTTGAGTCTGACTTTAATTTGACCTTGTGGAATTTGTTCATTTATTATTATTAGAACTACTATTATAGTAATGATCAATCGTTTTCCTGTGTGCTCCTCTTTAGGAATCACACATAGATATCGAAAATGCACACACATTTCCTAATTTCTATCCCAAAGTGTTTATTGTATAATATTTACAAATGTTTCTAACTGCATCAGCAAAACACACATGTTTAGCATTTGACACTGGAAAATAACATTCAGTTTCCTAATCACTAGCAGAAAGGACTGGTGAGATGACGGCTTGAGTCCAATGGGATCGGAAACAGGGAAGACATTTTGTGACAGCTTCATAGACCAGACCTACATCACAAAGCTGTTGTACAGACTACAGGAATACAAAAAGCACACAATTCTTGAATGGCTTCAAGTAAAAAAACCCTCAGTTATTTCAAACTTACCCAGTTTAAATCAATGTTTGTTTATTTTTAATGAAGAATCATGAGCACACATGTTTTTCATTTTTTTCTTAAATAATCTATCTAGAAAGCGTGGTCCAAGGTGTACATGTAGATGTGTTTCTATGTTTCTAATGTGATCTACTGTGTGTGTGTGTGTGTGTGTGTGTGTGTGTGTGTGTGTGTGTGTGTGTGTGTGTGTGTGTGTATACAGAAAGCCAAAAATTTCCTTGTCATTATTAAAAAGATTGATATTGTAAACTTAACTTATCGATGATTCACACAAGGAAGGCATTACAAAAGTCCTCTTCTGACTCAACTCTTCAGAATACGAAAAATAAAATATTTTTTTAGGAATTTGCAAACGAGAACCCTTTTAATGCAGAAACAATTAAGATTTGATAGATTATTCCATTCCTGTTAGGGTTGGGAGTGCGGCTGTTTTTTATTGTCCTATCTAAATCCAATCACATTTGAAATCTCAAATCTTTGCTTTGAATGAGTATGGACAGAGGTTCCAGAAGGTAATGGCTGAAATATTAGTCATTCACACATTACTGTCACATTGGTAAACTGGTACAACAAACGTGTAATAATAATCATAAATAAATACAAATTGTCCTTTTAAGAACCACCAAGAAGCAGCAATCCACTTTTCTACAAGGAATATTGGACAGGTTTATCATGGATCCTATTGCGCCGGTTTTTAATGATTCTGGTGTGATGTTTTTACTGTAGCATTGACACTTTTATGGTCAATCTAGATATGTGGCCAATGCAATCTGAAACTAGATAACTACATCAAAACAAAGATCAGTAATCATTCATTTCATTATCATCCTATTCCAGACCAACCTTGGGAGTCATTTTGCCTTGACTCTGAACTTAACCGGGGTTATGTATTAGCTGTTTGTTATGTGACACATTAAATGACATGACGGCACTGCTGAGTGTCCAATGAGAACGATAACACTGTTGCTGGGACCGTGACGACTACTTAAGATCAATATCAATCCCCTCTATGGCCCCACAAACCCAAACGCTGAACCAGTGTCTAGACATAAGTGTCTGCATTATCTTACACAACGACACAGGCACAACCAAGTTGAGAGCTCAGAGAACAATGAAGCCAAATTAAAGTCTCATCTCATTTTCTTCCGCTTATCCGGGGTCGGGTCGCGGGGGGAGCAGCTCAAGCAGGGGGCCCCAGACTTCCCTTTCCCAAATTAATTGCCAAATTAAAGTAAAATATGTTTTTGACATTCATTCAGTTGAGTCATACCTTTTAACACACGTTTGATATACTTACAGCAGAGATAAACAGAACACAATAATCAAAATATATACACTGAATAAGAAATATACATTACAGACATTATTGGTTCTAACAATCAAAGGTCAGAGTGGGTGTCCCTCACATGTCGGTGTAGGTCTGCATGAGGCCGCTGCCCCCCGGGGTGGACTGTACCCCCTTCACAAACCCAAGTCCTGATCCATGTTTTGGCTGCAACCATTCACTGAGCAAGTGACTCTTTGTTAAAGGGGTTCACCTCTTGGTAGTCAATTCGAAATTCTTTACTGATAACTTTTACTTTCTGACAATTCCTTTGAACAGGGTCGATGTCAGAGTCAAACCTTTACTTCCATGCAGCAGGAAGGAATACAAAACCCAAATGTCAATGATAATGAGAAAGGCATTTCACTGCTCCCATAAGGCCATACTCATGAGGTCTTAGCCCCCTATTGGGGCCAAATCAGGTGTGGCTCATGAAGTGGATTACATAATGAGTGTGACTAGCCACACTTGTGCCCACCCCTACTCTTACACCTCTGTGAAAAAGGTTGTTATGTGTGAAATCACTTACTCAGTACCCCCAACCCCACCTTCACCACTAGGCTCAGCCACACACACATTCCTACAAATAAAATCAAAAAGCTCTTGGATTTCCTTATGAAAAACACATAATACCTAATGGAGTCATACCCGATCCCCTACTGGGGGCCGGGGGGCCTCATCCCTGGCCTGAACGCCCACGATACCCCATCCTCGTGAAAAGAAACAACAACACAAAATATTTCAGCGATAGTATTAGGCTGTTGATTGGCCTGATTGGCTGTGGCAGATCACACGTGGACCAGGCCAATCAGAGAGAGGAGCACTGCGCCTGGGAAGAGGCAGAGAACACCAAACGGCCGCGCTGAGGCGGCGCTGTTCTGGACCATCATCCCAGTGCCTGCAGGACAGGGACAGAGGAACAGGGTCAGACCTTCATCTGAATACAGGGGAGCCCCCTCGTATTAATCAGAGGATCCAGTCCCTGGGTGTGTGTGTGTGTGAGCCCCTTAACTCACCTTAATTTGAGCATTAAGTCTCTGTGTGTCTGTGCGTGAGCCACTTTATTTAATTAATTTTGTTGAGTATTAAGTGGGATTAAGGCATGTCTCTGGGCGTGTGTGAGCCCCTTATCTTAATCATAGTATTAAATGGATTAAGGCGTGTCTCTGGGGGGCCCACCTGAGTCCCGGGAGACGATGGTTTCGTGGGCGGCCCCGTCCCCGCCCTCGCCCCAGGACCGGATCTCCAGCACCAGGTAGCCGTTGTCACTGGGCAGTGGCAGCTTCACTGAGGTCTGGCCCTGGTCCAGCACCTTGAGGGATGCCTGGCCCTCGTGCTTGTACAGAACCTGATGGCCCATCCACACACGTTACCCCAGGGGCCCAACACGTGGGGACATGGGCCGTGTTCCAAATACATTTACAGCCTTAAATGAAATGTGTTTTTTTTCTTGACTTGGAAAGTATAATGTTACGAATTTCTCTCATTTCACTGCAATATAGTTTCTATATTTGCATTGAACAGACATGTACGCACACACCCACCCACACACACACACACACACACACACACACACACACACACACACACACACACACACACACACACACACACACACACACACACACACACACACACACACACATTCAGACTCTGGCAATGCCCACCTTGTATCCAAGCACGGCGGACTCGTTGTGCAGGGCCTTGACCGGGTCCCAGCGTACGTTGACCGAGGACCCCTCTGTCCTCCAGGACACGTTGCCGGGGGGGCGGTTAGGGGCTGCCAGCCAACAACATCAGGAGGTTACAGAACAATCTCGGGAAAATAAACACTCTCAAGCTAGAGAGTGCACAAACATATACAGATAATTGAGAAGTTCAAGGTGATGATTGAACTCAAATTCAATAGGGATTGCTTGTGTTCAAAATAGCTTTCTTAATTGTCCTATTGTATTGCATCGTTATATGTATTACATTTCTGTTTTGGTTGTTTGATCTACTGTTTATATTTATTGTACATTTGTATTTCTGATCTTATTTGTGTTGTACTGAGGGAGTCATTGAAAAGAGAGCCGGCTCTTAATGGCCTTCCCTGAATAAATCAAGGTAAAAAGAAAAGACATTCTACCAGAAAAACACAATTTGCAGCTTTTACCAATGATCCGTAACCGGGTAACATCATGTAGTAAACAAGGACGATGCAAAACATCCGGAGGGAATATTTGATAGCTGCCTGTCAAACTTCCCACAATTGTTCTCCTCAGTTCTAAGAATAGGGGGATGAGGAGGAACGCCCAGCGCCCGGCGGCGTGCGGGGTGTCCGGTGACCCTCCCTATGAAAGGGATCCAGCGGTGGTTGTTGGGGGCCCGGGGCGGGTAAGGCAACAAAGGGCCTCATAGGTCCCAGATCCCCCACCGAGTACGTTACGGCCCCAAGGCTCCAGGAAACAGCATCAGGGTGTGAACCCCCTCCCGGGGACGGCCCGTGACGTTTGGAGACGGGGGAGACATGTCATGTCGTGTCCCGCGTCACGACCCCATCATGAGTCGGGTTCCATGACAGTAAGAGGGCGGGGCCCTGGGTCCTGTGTGGTTGGGGTGCTTTGTCGGGGTCGTGATTATACTTATCTAATCTTAATCAGAGTATTAAGTGGGACTAAGGCGTGTCTGAGTCTGATTCCATGACAGCAGGGCCCTGTTGGGGGACCTGTGTGTTTGGGCGTGCTGCGTGGGTCCACCTACGTGGTCTCCGGGTGGTGACGGTGGTCCGCGGCGACGAGGGGCCGCAGCCCGCGCTGTTGTAGGCCAAAACGGCCACGTGGTAGCGTGTGCTGGGCCGCAGGCCCGCCACGGGCGCCGCCGTGCCCGGCCCCGCTGTCCGGATGCGGTCAGCCGCCGCCTCTCGCTCATGCTGCCGCCAGTACCGGATCTGGAGGGAGGGGAAACCGGTTAGAGGAAGCCCCGCCCTCTCTCCTGCTGGTCAGAGGATGTGTTTGTGTAATGTTCATGTGACTAACTGAAGATTGTGAATAGAATTTATTCGTAGCAATAGTAATAATCTTGCTTTCTTTGAATTTACGAATCATATTAAATTAAGATCGATCAAATTTATCACACTGATGTAAGGACATAGATTAGAGAAATATATTAGACAAATCAAAGCCAACCGCAGGCACTCCACCCGACACGCCCCCGACACACACTAGCCTAGCAGACGAGGAGGTGGAGCCCCCAGGCAGCAGTTCATAGAGACCTCATAGCCCCTCAGGATGCCCTCTGGGCTGGGCTGCCGGACAGACGCCCAGGACACCTGGATCTCAAAGGCGGACAGCGCTGTGGCGTTCAGGCTGGCTGGCGCCCCTGTGGGCTCTGCACAGGAATGACAGGTTAGAGGTGGGAAACACTCGCACCCAATGATATTTACATCCTAATTAACGCTCAACGAATTCATTCACCAGGCTGAGGCTGAGCGCCGTCAAAGTATACGGTCGCGGTCACAGAAACAATTCAAGGTCATATATTTAGTACAAAAGATGTTTTTAAATTAGTAGTATATCTATATAATAGATTCTATAATTTTCCCAATTGAAGATTGAAGAAATTAGTGTAAAATAAGGGTATATTTGCATCATGGCACTACTGGCCTCTCGTGGCCCAACAACACACTGCAGATGAAGACAAATAGGTTGACATTGTGGTGGTGACCTTTGTCTCAATTTACAATTTATTCTTTATATCTGTCTTATTTCTCATTGGGGTCCAATACTGGCCTCTCAAGCTCCAAGCCTTCACACACGCTGAGCTAGTGTATAACTGGTTCTTTGATTACAGAAAAGGAGGCGAAGGACTCTCAGGAGCCGACCCTGTCCTAAAACTGACCCAAAACACATTTGCACCCAGCAAATGGTAAATGATAAATGGACTGCATCTATACAGCGCTTTTCTAACCAGTGGCCACTCAAAGCATTTAACAATACTGCCTCACATTCACCCATTCACGCACACATTCACACACCGACGGCGGGGTCATCCATGCAAGGCCACAGCCATGAACTGAGGAGGAGCTCCTACCTTCCTCGGCCGAGTGCACCACGGCGATCTGGCTGAAGGGGCCCTCCCCTCGGCGGTTGAAGGCCTTCATCTTCACCTCGAAGGGGGAATAGGGGGAGAGGCTGACGTTGGTGTGGACGTAGCGGGAGGAGTCCACGTGAGCGATGGGCACCAGCGTCCAGCTCTCCGTGCCCTTGGCCCTGAAGGCCAGGGTGTAGCCGAAGCCGTCTCCGTTCTGGTACTCCCTGGCCATGGACTGGGGGGACAGAGACAGAGCATCAGAGGGCCTGAGGAGAACTGATCACATGACCCTGATCCCCCCGGCGTCAACGTGTTCTCTCTCACCGTCCAGGTGATGATGAGCTCGTGGCGGTCCCCCCCCCCTCCTCCTAGTCCACTGGGGGCCACTGAGGGGGCTGTGGGTCAGAAGAACAGCAGTGGCAGATCAGAACATGTGCGGTCAACAAAAGGGTAGAATGTTGTTGCATTCTAGTGTCTCTCCATGTTCACATTACTTAGTGTGAGGAGAGACCAGTGCCTCTCCAACTGATACCAGGTGCTTTTTCCAACAATCCTCCATTTGTTTATTTCCCTACAAGGACGAACCAAGTGGCCGGTCCCAGTCCTTCTTGGTCATAGCCAGGGCCATATACAGTACCTAATCAAGGGAGACGCTGCATCACTTCTTTTGTTATTCACGCTTTCTTTTGTATAATACTCCCCCCAAACCTTTGGTTCAGTGAGAAGAGGGGTCAACAGCCAAGGAGCATTTATGGAGACTGCTCCTCACCGACCTACACAATAGACCATTGGTTCTCAAAGTGCGGCCCGTGGGCCAATGGCGGCCCGCAGAAACATTCCTGGTGGAATTTCAACAAAAATAAATGAATATAAAGAGAAAAGTCGACTCTCTCTAGCTTTCAATTAAATCCTGTTACATTTGTTAGTTTTAATCCGACTGTA
>NC_079412.1:1703814-1706314 GCF_026213295.1 Gadus chalcogrammus | reverse complement strand
TATATTGTTGTGTTTAATAAATACACAAACATATATAACCCAACCAACACAACAGTGCACAAGACTTCACAGCAGTAGACAACCCAAAACAACAGTACAGTACAGTACACAACACAACCATAACACAACACAACAGTACAGGACATTACCCAATACAAGAAAACACCCGAGAAATCACCAGAACCCAGTGACTGTACCTGCTGCTGTTGACCAGCAGCTCGGTGCCGCGGCTCCAGAACAGGGTGGGTTTGGGCGCGGCCCGCGGCCGGCACTCCATGCGGACCTGCCCGCCCCGGGCCGCCGGGACTAGCCTACGCACCGGCCTCAGCCGGAAGTCTGGGGCCTGGACTGGGGAGGGGGGGGGAGGAGAGAGGGTGTTAGAGGAGGGGGAGGAGGGGACTGTGTGGATGGGGATGACCTCAGGACTTTAAGGACCAATAGGAGTACTGGATCCCCACCTTGGACCCTCAGCTCGCCGTTGGAGTAGACGTTGCCGTGTTTGTTCTCGGCCACACACTGGTACATCCCAGAATCCTCCAGGGCCAGGTTAACGATCTTCAGACGGCCCCCGTTCACCTCAACCCTGTCCTGTAGAGAGGGAAAGAGGTAGAGGGAGAGAGAGAGAGAGAGAGAGAGAGAGAGAGAGAGAGAGAGAGAGAGAGAGAGAGAGAGAGAGAGAGAGAGCGCAATTGTAAGCAACCTGCTTTGTACAAAACAACATTTCCAAACTGTACCCTAACAATTCTGTGCAATTCATCCTAATATGATGTTGTAAATAGCACATTGATCTGCCGTACATTTATATTCACATGAGTGTACTACCTGTGATTTTAGCTGTGCAACACAAAACAGAAAGGTTGTTAGGGTGTTGTTTGATTGACATGACTCCCCCTGATCACCTGTGTGCTGAGGGGCTGGCCGTTCCTCAGCCAGCGGATAGAGGGCCGGGGTTTCCCCGCGGCCACGCAGCTCCAGTGCAGCTCGGAGCTGATCTCCACCTCCGAGTCGCTCATCACTTGCAGCCACTCGGGCTGAGCTGTAGGGGGAGATCATTACTAGAAGGGCAACACTTACATATGGGTAGTAACTGGACTTAGTGAACTGCTAGTTTCAATCTAACTAGTGGTTAACAAAGACTAAGTAATTAGCTCATGCCTGGATGGTGCCAGCCGGTCCTGAAGGGCGTTTCAGGAGTCTCATCAGGCCCCGGGTAGAAGGTTAGCCTCATCATTTTATGAACTCACGCCGTCCACTTCTGCCACCTAGTGGCCTGGTCTTAGTCCTGACCTCGCCCTGTCTCATCATCCATTAACCTCCCACTTTCTACACACCGAGCCCTCGCCTGTTGTCAGACTACCCCCCTGACTCAAGCCCCTAGTCTTCTTTACATATTTGTTATCCCACCGACCGGCCATAGCAACCCTGCCGACATCAACGTCTTGTAGCGTCAATATATATATATTTTTAAGCATTTGTATACGTAGACATCCTATATCATCTATATGATATAGGATGTCTATGTTTGCATATCTTTTAATTATACCGTGTCTATTAATCCCTGATATATGGACACCTACTAAGTAATTCCAGTCAAATTGTCTGTTCAGCCTTCAAAATGAGAGCTGGTAAATTGTGGAAAATGCATTAAACTGTAATCATAAAACGCGGTTATATGATATACCCTATAGTATCTGTGGTATAAAGGCTGGGGCGAATTTCTGATTATTAATATGTACACTTTATGTTGAAATTATAGACCGTCGCGATTTCCATTGAAACGCTGGATGGAAAACAACGCAATTCCGCTATATATCAGGACCTAAGAGAGGATGTTATCAAAACGATACGACAAGCCCTAGAATGTGTGTAGTGTTCCACTCCAGAGATCATTCCACTCCATTCCACTCCAACCAATTGATGGAAACGCACCTAATTCAAATTTATTTTTTGCAAATTTCTTAAGATTTGCTTGACCTTTTAGATGGAAACGTGACTTGTGTCGAGCATCTGGGTCCACTCGCTCAACTTCCCCGTTACAAACTCCTATTATGTACTCAACTTCCAGTACTATCCGCTACCACTATAACAATACTCAGCATGTGTTCCCGTTTCTGTAGGTACTCTACACTGTGTAGTTAGTTTTTTGTGTTCTGCTCTAATGCTGATTGTATGCTAGGATTGCTCTCCGCCACTCTGCTTAACACCTCGATGACTAAATGGAAACAAAGGTACGACTGCAGTGCGTCATCTTAGCACTCCCTGTAGGTGTACGATGAAACCCGGGAAAAGAAAGCCACTTGTTAGACCGAAGCCCTTCTATGGTTTGGACCCTGGCCTCAACCCTGCCCATGTGTTCATCATCAGTACCCGGGACGTACCCTGCACGTTGATGCGCCCCTGGTAGGTGTCGCTGCCCTCCGAGTTGTACGCCTCACACTCATAGAGACCCTCGTCGTCGAAGGAGAGGTCGGGCAGCGTGAGGGTGGGGCTCTGGGCGCTC
>NC_079412.1:1688814-1698814 GCF_026213295.1 Gadus chalcogrammus | reverse complement strand
TGTGTGTGTGTGTGTGTGTGTGTGTGTGTGTGTGTGTGTGTGTGTGTGGTGTGTGTGTGTGTATGTTTGCTTGGGGCAGACCAGAAACATTGGTCATTTACCGTGTGCAAACTTGAGAGCCAGTGAGCTCAGCGATATCAGCCACAGTAACCTCCCCATGTCTCCAGATCAGCAGCAGCAGCTCAGCAGCAGACGCAGGCCCAAGATCAGTTTGTTGAACAGTGCAGAAACCGGCCAAAACGTGCCTTCAGAGGAGAAAAACAGACAGGAGGACGATGTTAGGGACGTTGTGATGCCAGCTCAGTGAGACAAAGCGCTCTGCAAGATTAATTATAATCTGTCTTCATTCTGTCCACGTTTTGGAGAATACATCTAGAGCTTATAAAAAATAATAATAGACCTGCATATTTAAAGCCCTTTTTTCTCCAAATCACTGTAGAAGATTGCCTGATAGTCACCCATTCATGCACACACCGACGGCGGAGTCAACCATGGCGAGCTGGGGATCGAACTAGCAACCTTGCGGTTACCAGCCAACCTGCTATACCTCCTGAGCTACTGCCGACTTCATCAGAGCAGTCAATTCTAATTTAAGTATAAGTACTTTGGAGTATTAATCATTATTTGTTAAATAGGCAGAGATGTAATGTCAACAGGAGAGCTAGCAAGATTTAAGCATTTGGGGAAGAGAGTGAGAGAGTGGGTTCACAGCTGAATGGAGGACAGAGAGAGTGAGAGGGGAAGAGAGTGAAAGAGTCGGTTCACAGCTGAATGTAGGACAGAGAGAGAGAGAGGGGGAAAGAGTGAAAGAGTGGGTTCACAGCTGAATGGAGGACAGAGTGATAATAGAGGGGGAGAGAGTGAGAGAGTGGGTTCACAGCTGAATGGAGGACAGAGTGATAATAGAGGGGGAGAGAGTGAGAGAGTGGGTTCACAGCTGAATGGAGGACAGAGAGAGAGAGGGGGGGGGGGGGGGTAAGTGAGCAGCATTTCACATCGCTCTAAACGTATGTCTGCAGTTAAGTGAATGCATTGGGTTCAGCCTAATGCTCATCGTTAGCAGCAGACAGAGTGGCAAACGACTGGTCAGAAAAAACAGACAGCCGCTCCCCCTGTAACAGTAGCCCTGCTATCGTAATTCTCTTAGCCACAGCGGCATTGGCATACCTTTTTGGATGCTCCAGTGGAGGCTTCTCCAGTGAGGAGAGGAAGGAAGATCCTCCATAACATTGTTGAGAATAAAAAATGTAGATTGTCCAGACTACTTTGATGAATTAATGTCCTTAAATAGGACATTAATGCCTTTGTATATGTCATGTTCGTTTCCCTGGGACATTAGCACCCCTATTGCCTATTGACAATTACTTCAGGGAGGACGGTCCTCCCTCAGCCTCCATTGACTCCCATTAATTTCCCCGAAAGTGTTGGCGGCCGTTGAATAACAAGGGGTTCAATGGGAGAGAGGACAAAAGTTCTCCTCTGAGTGGGTGTGACTACCAGAGGGATCAGGATCCCGCCTACGTGTATTCACGAATAGGCTGAAGCCCTGGTTGCGCTATGAACCAATAAGCAGGAGTCCTGGCTCTGGGGCAGGCAGCCCGGAGGGAGGGTTTATCCCCTCAAGTCTTTGTTACGAGAACCAACAAACCCGCGCAGTCGAATGCCTCTTTCCACCGAGCGGTGCGCTACTGTTCGTTGCGGTACAGTGCGGCTCTGTTCGCTTATATTGATGTTTCCGTAGCCCGCGTCTACGTCCCTCAACCTTAATTTGCGTAACACCTTGAACAATATTCTGAAACATCCTTCATTATCCACATTTGCCTCATACAATGTTAGGCTTACAGCCCATGTAAATAGTTGTGAAATAATGTTCTTGTTGTTCTTTTAATTGTTTGTTACTCTGACCGTTCTGTTTGATATTGTGGAAAGGATGTTAGTGAATGATTCAGAGCATGATGCATTTTAAATGGCATCACGTTTGGTATTGTTTCTTTACTTTTCTTAAAAGTAAAGAAAATAAACATAGCCAAACTAGGCCCAATGATATGCCCAGATTTTTTTATTTCTTTTTTCAAATCAAGAGTAGGCCTGATTTGACTAATTGGCTTTGCATCCTTTCCTTCTGCCCTAATCCAAGACATGCTGCCCACCATTTTTCAAAGTCCGATGCTGCCACTGGTGGATTTGTATCAATTCACATAATTATCCCATCCTGCTATTTTGTAGTTCACCAAAACAGCCTAAAACAACTTATGTGTCACATACTTATGCCACCATACGCCACTAACAGTGCAAGCAGGCCAATGGCAACCAACACACACACACACACAGACACACACACACACACACACACACACACACACACACACACACACACACACACACACACACACACACACACACACACACACACACACACACACACACACACACACACACACACACACACACACACGTAGGGTGTTCAATATACGTTTGAAGATCAAGGAAATGAGGGAAGGAAATGTAATAAAGATTCTTTATCTACAATGTTTGATTCAATTGTGTAGACCTACTTCAGTGTGGCCCCGGATGGCAAATGTAGTTAGTAAGGACTTAGGACTTACGTTTACATTCCCCGAGGTAAATTGCCTTTTGTAGAGGTGTTTCTGCGCCGTCTACACAGAGATAATGCAGCGATATGATCATGAGCAGTTCTAACTGGAGAGAAAGTGAAATCCGCGAGCTGCTGATCATGCATGTGAGAAGTTGATGCAGTCATATTAAACAAAGACGTTAAAAGATTGTGCGATCTATGAGAGAGACTGAGAGGAACTGTCCTTACGTGGCTTTTGTCGGGATAAAAAGCCAGTTGGTCAGCAAAATAGAGAATATGTTGGCATTTTTGCACTTGTAAATAGTTAAAGGCCGTGTTGCAGGGTTTATTTTCCAACGAATTTGTGCAATTTGCTTGTTGGTAATAAAGATTTAAACTGTTATTTATTGTATTTAATGTTGTTAGGTATCACAAAACGCAACGTAATACGAAAAAGTAGGTACTATTTTAGCGGTTTGCTATTGATTCTCATTTCCCCCAGAATGCATTGCAGGACGTCACGTTGGGGAGACACGGACCAAAGCCGCATTGAGCCCGTTGAGAGTAGAGACTAGTAATAATAATAATAATACATTTAATTTAGAGGCGCCTTTCAAAACACCCAAGGTCACCTTACAGAGCATATAGTCATCATACATATTTAAAAAAAAAAAACAAGACATTGTGGAAAAAATAAATAAATAAATAAATAAATAAATAAATAAATAAACATAAGCAATAAGAAATAAATAAAACAAAAACAAGACAAAACAAAACAAAAAAACAATCAAAACAGTGATCAGTTAGACGTTGTGTGCGAGTTTGAACAGGTGAGTTTTGAGTTGTGACTTGAAGGTTGTAATGGTGTCTGACTGTTTTATGTGTGGGGGGAGGGAGTTCCAGAGCCTGGGTGCTGAACAGCAGTAAGAGAGTGTTCAGCAGATTATATAGATAGATAGATAAATACATAGTAGGGATGCACCGAAAAAAAAAATCTTGGCCGAAACCGAAAACGAAAAAAAACACTGAAAAAAACACTTTTGGTTTGCGTCATCACAAATTTCTGTTTCGGCCGTGTTGTTTCGGTGATGAAAGTATTTCGGCCGAAAACTGAAAATGCGCATTTGGGCCATTTTCGGCTGAAAATTCTGTGCATATATGCTATACGTGAGTATAGTATATATGCACATATAGTATATATGTTAGTATATGCTATACGTGAAACTACTAAGATGGCGCAATTTGATTGGTTCGCTATCTAGGGATATTGGGCAATATCCCATGATTAACATGCTGAAGCTATAATGCCACTGGGGAAGAGACATCAGCAATAAAATGGCCAGCCTATTCAGTGTGCAGACCGTGAGTGACCTGAGCTCTGCTACTGGATCTCAGCACACGCAGAGGAGGAGGGGGAACGCAGCCGGAGCCCATCTCAACCTCCCTATGGACAGCAGAGCAGCACAAGGTGATGGGTGGGTTTCTAACCCCAGTCCGGTGCTGAGCGCAGGGTGGCTGGCTTCCACGTCAGTGGGCTTTCACACCACAATAATGCAACGCCAGGTTTTCTGTTCCAGCTGTTAACACAGAAGTATGACATCTTCATGCGTTTCCAACAGCTCTCGTTCCAAGACTTTGGTTAGTTTCAAACATCAAACATTTGAAATGAACATATCCTCACTAATCTGTGTGTCACTACTAGTACCATGTCTGACTCGCCCAGAGCGCGCCACACCATCCCAACGGTAGAGCCTGAACCATCTGTCCTTCTGCATGACTTACAAAGACTGATGTATGCACATACACAGACACTCATCCCCCTGCACTTTGAAGGGTCACTAAAGGCTGAATGAGAGCAACTTTGCAAGCGCGGGCTTGTGTGTGTATATGTGTGTGTGAGTGTGGGTGTGTGTGTATATGTGTGTATGTGTTTGTCCGCTTGGGTGTGTGGGTGTATGTGTGTGTTTCTTTGTCCGTGTTTGTGTGTGTCCTCGTGGGTGTGTGGATGTATGTGTGGGTGTGTGTGCGTGTATGAGTGTCCATGTCGGCAAATGAGCCCCGTGTAATGCCTTTGAGCTCCGGATGTTTGACCTTTGACCTCTGATAAGGGTCTCCTCACAATTAGCCTCTGTCCATTCAGACATGCTGGAGATGCGGCTGGAAGATGCTTGCTCAGTGCATTCTTGAGTGGCTCTCGATGTTTAGCTGACAGGAAGACAAGGCAGCCTTTTGACTCAAAGGTTCCTGTGAACACCCCAAGCATTGAATACCATTTAAACCATTAAAACCATTAAAACCTGCTTCCTTGTCTGTAGATTGAGCGATCTACAATTAAACATCAAAACAAGAATGGAATTGCTACCTAATTCATCACATCAAGTTGCATCTGTGTCAGACACATCCTAAAAGAATGCATCCATACATAAAATTAACAAAATGTACATAGTTTGAAGTTATCTAATTCATGGTAAAAGAAAGTCACCAAGCCAAGGCGAGAACAAGTATGGTTTGATATCCTGACCAAAGGAAACCAAACAGAACCCGAGCTGCAACAAGGCCTCAGGCCTCAGCAGGCCTGAGGCCTTGGTGCAGCTCTCAGTATGAAGGCTCTCTTGATGAAGGCTCTCAGTACGGACCCTCCCTGTTCACTCAGCCTACATGGTGATCGGGGAGCCCTCCCGTTGAGCCGCCCTTCAGACTCACTCAATTCTAACGCAATCGTAATGTCATATTTAATTTCTCTGTTTTGTACAAGTATGTCAATGCTAGCTTAAAAAACAATCACGCACACCCAAACTCTCTCCGTGTGTCTCTCTATGTCTTTCTCCCTCATTCTCTCTCTCTCTCTCTCTCTCTCTCTCTCTCTCTCTCTCTCTCTCTCTCTCTCTCTCTCTCTCTCTCTCTCTCTCTCTCTCCCCCCCTATCTCTCTCTCTCTCTCTCTCTCTCTCTCTCTCTCTCTCTCTCTCTCTCTCTCTCTCTCTCTCTCTCTCTCTCTCTTTCTCTCTCTCTCCCTCTCTCTCTCTCTAGAGACTCAGACATCGAGAAGGCTCAGACAGCGCTGGCGGTCCCAGTGGAACGCCAGCGTCATAATGAGGCAAATAAACTGTCCTCACACACACACACACACACACACACACGCGCATGCACGCGCGCACTCGCAAGCATTATGTCATGGGATGGGCATGATTAATCGACGATCGACTAATTGATCGTTAAGAATTTCGTCGATTACGTACATTTTTCATCAATTAAATTAATGCAGTGAGCAATTAAACATTTCACCACAAGGGGGCAATATTTAAATTTGCGGCTCCTCCCCCGCAATAAACATCCTGCTTTGAAGGGTGAACTCTTTACGCCTAGTAGCTATAAAAAGCTATAAAAACTACAAAATGACTATTAATGCAGGCTATGTGGAAAATGTGCCGACTTTGGCTCAGCCTGGCTCCGCCCTCTTCCGCTACGTATGGCTGCCGTTGAGTACGAAAAGTGTACATCGCCACACACTTCGCGATTTGACCGTTTAAACTACACTTATTTTCGCCCGATTTGAATCGGAATGCCCTACGTACTCAAACTTAGACTAGTAGGTACGGAGAGTATGGATATTGGAACACGGCGATGTAATCATGAAGCAGACGAGACCACGGCGAAGTCTGGTGTGGGACCATTATGATTTAAAAAATGACTTCTTGTGATAGGCCTATCACTCAAGGCGAAGTTTGCATCGAAGCAGAAATAAAGAACTTTCTGAGCCCCTGGATTGTGGAAAGTTGTTCCCCCCTTTGCCAAGTTAGCACAGAGTTATTTGTGCATCACGGCAACGTCGGTCCCCTCAGAGCGGGTGTTTTCGGCGGCTGGACTGACGGTCACCAGGCTGCGGTCGCGGTCGGACCCCAGAGCTCATCTTTCTGAACAAAAATCCGTAGACTGGTTCGTTAAGTTATAACATGATTGTTTTTTTGATATTATTGTTATTATTTTGGGAAGAAACTAGGGTTGTGTTTATTTTTAGTTATGTTTATGAGCACCGGCTTCGAGCTGCATGCTCCGTTGCTTAGAACAGAGTAGCGCATAACTATTGAACGGATCTGGTTTAACTGAGTTGTTCATCTAATAATAAAGATCCCAATGAGGAAAACACGCTGCATTTGTATTTTCATTTCATTTTGAATATAAAATATTTTTTTAATTTTAATGTAAAATATTAACGATTAATCGACTAATTGATCGTTAATTCTCCCAACGATCGACTAAGACAACTTAATCGAATGCCCATCCCTAGCACGCACGCACGCACGCACGCACGCACGCACGCACGCACGCACGCACGCACGCACGCACGCACGCACGCACGCACACACACACACACACACACACACACACACACACACACACACACACACACACACACACACACACACACACACACACACACACACACACACAAACACACTTCGGTATGTGTGGGAGTCTATCAGGGTAGACAAGCAAACCAAGCTTTAAACCAGCCATCCCCAGACTGGCCTAGCTGGACTCTACGTGTTGGAAATACCAACACTCAACGATAGCCAGTGTGGAACTGTAGCTCAGGGGAAGATATATTCCCATTAAAACATTGTGTCTGCAGTTTAAAAAATGTTCTTGGCTAGCCAAAATAACTGAAATCATTGAATAGCTCACCGCTTCGTTCATTGGCTGTATATATTACAGATTCCCCCCAAAAGTGAATCTCATACACCATCATGCAACGAACAAAGAGAGAGAAGGTGGAGAGAAGGGGGGGGAGAGAGAGGGGGGGGGGAGAGGGAGAGAGAGAGGGGAAGGGAGGGAGAGAGAGGGAGGGAGAGAGAGATGCATCTCGATAAGCAAGCATGATGCCTACATAGAGAGAACAGAATAACAGAATGAGATGGGGGGGTGAGAGAGGAGGGGGTAGAAAGAGTAAGGGAGAGAGAGAGAGATAGAGAGAGAGAGAGAGAGAGAGAGAGAGAGAGAGAGAGAGAGAGAGAGAGAGAGAGAGAGAGAGAGAGAGAGAGAGAGACACACAGAGGGGGGAGAGAGAAAACGTTTGTGTGTTACGTTCGTGTGATACTTAGTGTGTGTGTGTGTGTGCGTGTGTGCGTGTGTGTGTGTGCGTTTGTGTGCGTTTGTTGTGTGGTTTGTGTGAGCCTTCAGCACATGTGTTTCTCAGCAGCTGTGTGTTATATCTGGGAATAGACCTTTCATCTTGAGTTGAATCATAAATAGAATATGAACATGGAGAAACTGATGATAATGATAATAATATAAATATTTTGATTGTAATGGTAATTTGAATAAAGAAATCAGTCAGAAATGGAAAGGAATAAACAAACCATTAGAAAATTACAATAAATAAATTATTGTGGTTTGCAAGTGCCAACCCTAACATCATACAAAAACAAGAAAAAGAATATTAAATGCTTTACATTTTGTCTTTGAAAATATGGATCAGTTAATATCATAGCGTTCCTAAACTCAACCCACTGAGTGAACACGCAGCGTGCTGGACAACGCCCACGCAGCCACCAGGGTGTGTTTGTGTGGGGCATGGCGGGGAGATGGGGAGGGTTCAGCACAAAGCACCTACTCTTCCATCCTGTCACCAACGTTTTCATATCTTCATCACAATCATACATTTTTTGGAGCGCATATCACCCAGTTACACAGCCATGAGGGTGCACGTTTGTTTTTGAGTGTGTTTTTGTGTGTGTGTGTGTGTGTGTGTGTGTGTGCGTGCGTGCGTGCGTGCGTGCGTGCGTGCGTGCGTGCGTGCGTGCGTGCGTGCGTGCGTGCGTGCGTGCGTGCGTGCGTGCGTGCGTGCGTGCGTGCGTGCGTGTGTGTTTGTAAAGAAATGAATCTCCTTCTCCTGAACCGAACAGCCATAACCCTTTTGGCACAAGGACTCTTTGAAGGAACTCATCCACACACACGCACAGGCTGCGGAGCCTGCGGCCGTGCTGCCCGCGGCCGGGCTGCGGAGCCCGGGAGGAGGATTGAGCTGATCTATAAATGAAGTCCCTCAATCTTAATTGGCTTAATAACAGGACCAACTTTCTGAAACACCCATTAACATCCACATTTGCCTCAAACAATTTTAGGCTTAAAGCCCATGTAAATAGTTGGGAAATAATGTTCTTGTTCTTTTACTGTTTTTCTCAGTCGCTTTGGTACATTTCTTAGATCAGAATTGAAATTCTTAAAACTACTTGTTCAATCTTCACATCATTGTGTCACTTGCGCACATCGAAAAAGCAGTTTCTCATTTCTTTATAAGTTTCCAATGCTTTGGTCCATCGATGCAAATGATTATGCACAATTCTCTGCTCTTTCCTACATTATCAAAATGCTTATGTCATGTTGATCAAAATGTATTGTGATGGGTCTCTATTGAATATTCTCACGCCCACAACATTTAGGCATTTTTTAGTTTTAGTTTAGTTTATTCATGCTAAGGCTGCATTAGTTCATGCATAAGTCTTTACATGCAAAATAGTTGAAAAAGTTGTCATAATATGTCAAACATATATCTATACATTTCCATTAGACTTTCTTTTCTAAATCTGTCCTGAATTGGTAAATTGCTACCAGGTGAATCTTGACTCTCTAAAGAAGGGAAATGTGTGAAGTGTTAGATCAACCAACGATCAACCAGTTTACTGAAATAGCTCAAAGGTGAATCTCATGAACCATGAACTGGCAAGTATATATATAGCTGGAGCACAACACAATGTTACATTGTCTGACAATGTGGAAGGACAAGATATTGGACGGGGTCAACAGCCAGAGAGAAGAAGAAGAGGAAGAGGAGTGAGGCTGCGTGAGAATGAGAATTTGTGGCAGACAGGAACGTCAGGAGGTGTAGGAAGACTGCACTGTAATTCTTACAGCATTGCATGTACAGTTTACACATTTCTAGCAATGACATGGTCTGTCAACAAATTACAGTACAAACAGTAAAAGGGTAAATGTGAATCTTGTCCGGTCTCTTGCAATCAATCTCCCACATACACTAAGGTGTAACTTACAATTTACAATAATTGTCTTCAAAACTTTAGCCACAGTTTACATCAGAACATCCCTCAAGAGTACACTGTTATATTGACAACATGACTAAGCAATTTGACTGACTTATCCGTACACATGATACAAGGACTTGTCATTCTGATGGCACTGACATGCCCAGATTTTTTTATTTACTTTTACAAATCAAGAGTAGGCCTGATTTGACCAATTAGCTTTGCATCCTTTCCTTCTGCCCTTGAAGTCCAAGACATGCTACCCACTAGCTTTCAAAGTACAATGCTGCCACTGGTGGATTTGTATCAATTCACATAATTATCCCTCCCTGCTATTTTGTAGTTTACCAGAACACCCTGAAACAACTTCAGTCTCACATACTT
>NC_079412.1:1681314-1683814 GCF_026213295.1 Gadus chalcogrammus | reverse complement strand
CCTAAGTAGCTCTAGACCTATCTACCGGACAGCTGGAGCCCATAACCTGCGGCTGCAGGTAATGCTTGTTAAACTGTCTTTTTAAATAAACTCCGGGCTTGCAAACTAAGTTGTTCGTGCTTCGTTTTATGTGTAGGGACCCAAGTCATGCTACTGTTGAGAATATTAGTGGTTCAAAAATGCCGATTTGGAAGCGTAACTCAATGCCCCAAGCCAATAACATGGATGACAAACATTGTGCCGGGCAAACACACTCGAATTTCAATGAAAAAGGTATCTGGGGGGTATCTGGGTTATAATGCCAAAAGAAAAGACCCTGGGTTCAATTTTCGCCTGAATTACTTATTAAAATGCTAAATATGCATTTTGTGAAAATGGATTTTGTAAAGCGGGAACCATGCTTATTAAGGTTAATAAGTCCTTTATTAAAGGGGACATATTATGAAAACAACAATTTGCCTGGGATTTGGGGGGTTTTGGGTCTCTGGTGCTCCCACACGCATGCAAACATAAAAGTCTGTGTCCCCTCTGTTTCAGTCCGTTCAGAATGCGCTGGTTCTGCTGTCTGTAGCTTTATGGGAATGAGTGGCTGCCCATTGACCAATGAGCTGTCAGAGTGAACCACATCATGGAGGAGAAAGGATCGTTGCTATTTGCGGACTCCCGAAGCTCTATATCATAATATAATAATAATAATAATAATAATAATAATAATAATAATAATAATATATAGGTTTTTATAAAATATTACATCTTATATCTTGGCCAAAAGCTATGTGCACCTCAGATGATATTATGAATCATTAAGACTTTGTCTGACGTCTCTGGTACTTCCAAAGGGAAAAGACTCGTAGTGGGTCTTATCTCGGCCATGGTTGAGAAGAATTGGGGGAAAGGATCTTTGGCCTTGACTCTCTGAATCTGAAGTCCATACTGAACCGCGACATGGAGAAGGAAGGGATTGTACTCCCGGAGCTGAGCTGCCGGACTGCCGCTGAGCCCCCCCCCGCCGGCAGGTCCCCCCGCCAGCAGCTCCGGCGGAGAAAGGGATGTACTCCCGGAGCTGAGCTGTGGGAGCACAAGAGACCCAAAACAGCACCCCAAATCCCAGGAAAAGTGTTGTTTTCATAATATGTCCCCTTTCATAAGCATTGTTCTCGCTTTGGATCCTGTACCTGCAAAATGCATAATTAGCAGTTTAACAAACGATTTAGTAACCTGAATGAGCCTGAAAATGCTTAGTAAAGGTCTAACAATGGCATAATAGGTAAGTTAATAAGACTCAATAAATGGTTTTGTAATGCTTTTATTAACAACCATAAGCAACTCATAAGACTATGATTAATGTTATTAAGCAAACAATAAATAGTTAACAAGCTTCTTATGTGTGCTTATAAAAGTCTTAGAATCTCACAATAAACATGTTTATTATGTATTATAGTTATATTATCATAAACCCTTATAGATAATCTTATTAACACCAATTAATGGTAATAAGCATATAATAAGTGTCTTATTACAAAGGCTTAGTACCAGGACCTTAATGTAAAGCGTTACCCGTTTTCATAATCAGTTCACCTGATTTGGCATTTTAACAGAACACTGAGATCTGATGTCCACTCAAACCAAACAGTGTGTGTGTGTGTGTGCGTGTGTGTGTGTGTGTGTGTGTGTGTGTGTGTGTGTGTGTGTGTGTGTGTGTGTGTGTGTGTGTGTGTGTGTGTGTGTGTGTGTGTGAGCGTGCACGTGTTTGTGTTTGTGCACGCTTGTGTGCGTGCATGTGTGCGTGCAAGAGTTTGTGCATTCATGTGTGCATGCAAGTGTTCGTGCATGCATATGTGCATGTATGTGTGTGCGCTTGTGTGCGTGTGTGCATGTTGTGTGCGTCCGTGCGGGTGCGGTGCACGTGTGAGTGTGAGATGGTGTGCACCTGGAGGAACAGGCTTGGTGTTCTCCCTGAGGGCAGAGGTCCATCTGTTGCTCAGAGCAGGGGGATCAATAGGGGTGATTTTAAAGGATCACTAAGAGCCCCTGGAGAAACCTGAGCTGGCCTTGTCCCTGGGCCAGCACGCTGCGGTGTTACTCCTCTGGCTGAGACACTGAGCCGCAGAGTAGCGGGCAGGTCAGGCTGCCAGGAAGCTGCTGCTCTTCCTAGAGGGAGACTTGGTCGCCAGGCATCACTGTTATTGTGTTTAGCATTGATTTCATCGCCAGGGTGGAACCCGGCAGTCCAGCTGAGTTCAACCCTCAACCTGAACATGTCTCACTCTCATGTAGATCCCTGCCTTTAATAAAATGTATATTAGTTTAGCCCTAGCTCAGGTGGTTGACTGGTAACCGGAAGGTTGCCGGTTCGACCCCTGCTCCTCCGAGTGTCGAGGTGTCTCAGACGCCTAACCCTGACTGCTCCTAACGAGCTGGCTGTCGCCTTGCATGGTTGACTCTGCTGTTGATGTGTGAATTAATGGTTCTAAGTCCAGGTTCCGAACCCACCACAGTA
>NC_079412.1:1611314-1676314 GCF_026213295.1 Gadus chalcogrammus | reverse complement strand
AATGGGGGAATTATTATGTAGGGGTAAGAAGGGGAATGGCAGAGGCAGAGGGGGCATATGGAGATTAGAGGACAGGGCTGTTAGTGGGAGGAGACCTAATGGAAGCAGATGGAGAATGGAGAGGGAGGGAGAGAGGGGACAGAGAGAGAGAGAGAGAGCGAGAGAGAGAGAGAGAGAGAGAGAGAGAGAGAGAGAGAGAGAGAGAGAGAGAGAGAGAGAGAGAGAGAGAGAGAGAGAGAGAGAATATTCAGACATACGAGCCAAAGGTTTGGGACCTGACAACGTGAAGCTAAATGCAGGCTACTGATGCAGATTGCGGTTTGCCTATTTTGCATATTTTAACATAAGTTCATATGTCTGTGGCAGCACCACCGGAGAAAGAGAAAGAAAGATGTAGTTGACATTTTTAGCTTGGCTTTGACTTTATTCACATGGGAATTGACAACACAATAGTAGCTCTTGCTCTTTCAAACGTCCTCCCTGAATCATTGTGCCAGTTTTATATGGCCGTGATCATGGCCCGTTTATAGCTAATATTAAGCAATCGATGAAGACATAGGGGAGGGTGGGGTAAGATGAGCCGATTTGTACTCATGTTGTCCTCTAGGCAAGGAGAAATAAAACGGAAGTCAAATTAAAACATCTACCTTTATTTCAGGAAGTCGCCTGTCAATCAAAATGATAACATGCATCTATGACATAGGTCTGTGATAATATTAAAAAGGTGTTCTCTTAAAAAAGTGGTGTTGTGGCTCAACTTGAGCCATCTGGTGGAATAAATTGATTCACTTTTTCAAATTGAATGCATTCTCCTTTTCTAAATTGTATTATTTATTTGCGTGATGAAAGTGGTGAAACAATTTCGAATTCAGGGGGCATCTTACCACACTTTCCCCTGCATCATAACAATTTTGTTATGATGTGTGTCATTATTCACGTAAACACCTATGCCTTATCCATTCATCAAATGATAATCAGTGTAATGGCTAAAACTTGTCAATTGTTTTACCACTTCTTGTGAGTTCCGGTGTTTGCTTTGTTGAACGCGTGAAAATAGAATCCATGAGACGTGGCTATAATGAACTTGACTTTGTTTATTTCTAACATCAGATGTAAATTAAAGCACTGAAGTGTTGTCTTTGTTTCTTTGTTTGTTGGTTCAGCTCAGTTGTGTTTCCTCGCCACGGTCCCGTCAGGTTCACGACAGGTTCACGTCATGTTCACGTTCTGCTCACGGTCAATAATGGTATTCGCAGGCCGGAACTCTCCACTCTCCTTGGCCTGGCACACCTTTATGCTATTGTCAACTAGTGCCTGACCTATAGGGGGCACACACTCAGAAACAAATTACAATTTCGACAATTCAATACAAATAAGATCACTAATAATAATTTTGTCACAAACTAAAATATCAAACTGAATACTCAAAAAAGGTCTCAAATGGCTCCTACACACCGGCCCCTAATAGTGTGCATGGGCAACTATTACAACACTCAAATCATAAAGGAGCCTAAATTCATTGTAGTTTACTGTTACCATTAACTCAAATCATATCATGAGTAGGTACTACTTATTTCTGGCCGATTACTTTGTGGTCATCTTTTCTGCTCCTTCCAGAAGCAGACAGAGCTTGGTTATTGGCCTCTCAAACACGCCAGTCTTTGTAATAATTTTCACTGTCCTCACCAAACCTCTGGAATCTGGCTTGACTTCTATTATTCTTCCAAGGTTCCAAGACCCACGAGGGGCTGAACTGTCCACTACCATCACAATGTCATCTACTTGGAATCCTTTCCTGACTGTAGTCCATTTTTGTCTTTCCTGTAACAGGGGTAGGTATTCTTTGGTCCATCTCTTCCAAAAGAGATCGGCAAGAAACTGAACTTGTTTCCAGCGCCGTCTGATGTATGCGTCTGACTTCTGAAATAGTCCAGGGGGAAAAGCAGGATGGCTCTTCAGAAGAAGAATATGATTAGGTGTTAAGGCCTCAAGATCAGAATCATCTTCATGAACTGTGCTGATAGGGCGACTGTTCAGAATGCTTTCCACCTCACAGAAAAGTGTTTGCAAACCTTCGTCATCAAGTGGTTGTTCATGAGCAATGGAGTTGAGAGTCTGCCTGACCATACGGATAAGCCTCTCCCACAGCCCTCCATGATGTGAGGCTGCTGGTGGATTGAAGGTCCACTGAATACCTTTCTGGAGCATTGTGTTCTGAATCTTTTCTTTGTTCCAGTTTGAGATGGCATCTTGTAATTCTCTTTTAGCTCCTACGAGGTTAGTTCCGTTGTCAGAGCGGATGTGTGTCACCTGACCTCTTCTGCTTATGAACCGCCTCAGAGCGTGAATACAAGAGTCTGTGTCTAAGGAGTGTGCCATCTCCAAATGTACTGCTCTACTTGACATACAAGTAAAAATGACACCATAGCGCTTGACTAGGCTTCTACCTCTTTTTGTTTCAAAAGGCCCGAAGTAATCAACACCTACATTGCTAAAAGGTGGAAGGTCAGCTTCGAGTCTTTCTTTCGGCAGGTCTGCCATCTTTTGTTCTCCAATTCTTCCTCGGACACATCTGCACACAACACACTTGGATATGACTTTGCGAGCTGCGGAGTTGGCATTAACAATCCAAAATCTTTTTCGAAGTTGTGAGAGAACATGGTTTCTCCCACCATGTCCAAGCTGCTCATGAATGTGTCTAAGTATTAGTGTGGAGACATGAATGTATTTGGGCAGGATTGTGGGACGCTTAGCCTCCTCAGGCATTGCGGCCTTGCTGAGTCTTCCTCCTACTCTTAAGACTCCATTCTCCAGTACAGGATCCAGTTTGTAGATGGTGCTGTTCCGCCCTAGTCCTTTTCCAACAGATTTCGTCTTTGCCAGCTTTGCCATTTCCTCTGGATAGCTTTGATGCTGACAGAACATTACGATTGCTTTCTCCGCCTTCATCAGGTCATCCAGGGAAATACATTGGCTGCCAAGTTCATTCTTGCTGGCTTTTCTCTTGCTCTCCAGCATTTTGCTCTGGCTTCTTGCCTGCGATTGTGGAGATACTTTACACTGCATCTTTCTATTCACACTGAGAGCAAGAAGAAGGTTTCTAAATTTCAAGTACCACACGACAGCTCTTTTTAACTTATTCCAACTTGAAAAGTATTCAAGCAACTGCCATGTCGGATTGCTCTGCGTCTTAATCACAGTACTGTACACTGCTGTGCATCTCTTGACCTCAAGGTCATCGTGTGAGAGTGGCATGGCTTCTAATGGGTTCTGTGGCCACTCATCTTCTGATTTCCACAGGAACTCTGGTCCGTGGATCCACTTTCTGCATTTGATGAATGTGTCTGCACTCATTCCTCTAGATGCTAAATCAGCTGGATTCAGCTTTGTTCCAACGAATTTCCACTGTGTGACATCAGTGTTCTCTCTAATGACAGAGATTCTATTGGCTACGAATGTGCGGAATCTTGTGTGTTCATTGTACTTTAACACTGTCTGACTGTCTGTCCAGAATGTTGAGCTGTTGAGTGTGATGCCTAGTTCTTTTCTGAGCATTTTGTCTACTCCAACAGCCAAGACAGCCGCCACAAGCTCCAGGCGTGGTATTGTCGTCTGCTTCAAAGGTGCTACTCTGGCCTTGCCAAGCATGAAAGCTACATGCACAGTGTGTTTTCCCTCTGTCAGTCTTATATAGCTTACTGTTCCATATGCGAAGTCACTAGCATCTGAGAAGTGATGGAGTTCAGCCTGTGTGGACCTTCCGATTCCATCCGGTTTCACAGAGCGAGCCACTCTGAAGTGTTCCAATTCGTCAACACCGGTCAGCCATTTCCTCCACTTCTCTGATGCAGCCTGTGGTACTTCCTGGTCCCAGCTGCACTTGTTTCTGCAAAGATCCTGAAGAAGCAACTTAGCAGGTAGAGTTAGAGGAGACAGGAAACCAAGCGGGTCATAAATAGAACTGACCATTGACAGAATGTTTCTTCTGGTGTGCGTCTTATCTTTCACAGAGATGTTAAACTTGAACGTGTCACTTTCTACACACCATAACAACCCTAGGGCTCTTTCTGTAGGGAGTTTGTCCCTGTCCAAATCAAGTTCTTTCATTTCAGTCGCTCGGTCTTCTTTGGGGATATGAGACAGTACAGTGCGACTGTTACTCACCCATTTGGTTAAATGGAATCCTCCCTTGTGGCAAACACAGGTAAGGTCTCTCACCAGGTCGACGGCTTCATTTTCTGTTTCAAGAGACTTTAAACAATCATCAACATAAAAATTGTTTTCAATAGTGCTTATCACTTCTCGATCAAAACAGATGCTATTGTCTTTGGCAGTTTGTCTGAGCGCAAAGTTTGCGCAGCTCGGAGACGACACTGCTCCAAACAGATGCACTGTCATGCGATGCTGAACAGGGGATAAAGACACGTCACCTTTAGGCCACCACAGGAAGCGTAAAAAGTCAACATCAGATTTTGAGACTCTGACTTGGTGAAACATTGATTTAATGTCAGCCATGAGAGCCATAGGATGTTGTCTGAATCTTGTGAGAACACCAATGAGTGTGCTGGTCAGGTCTGGACCCTGGAGGATTTCAGCATTCAGTGATGTTCCATGAAATGTTGCGCCACAGTCAAAAACCACTCTAATAGTGCCTTTCTTAGGGTGAAAAACACCATGGTGTGGGATGTACCATACCTTGCCGTCTTCTCTTTCAAGTTCAGCTTGTGGCACCACCTCAGCATGTCCATTGCTGATCACATCCTCCATAAACTCTGTGTACTCATTTCTGAATGTTTCATTTCTTTTGAACTTCCTTTTCAGGCCTATTAGGCGCTGCTCTGCAACCTGATAGTTGTTGGGCATGACAGGTTTTTCTTTCCGGAAAGGTAAGTCTAGGCTGTAATGTCCATCTTTGAGCGTGATTGACTGCTCTGCAATTTTGATAAATTTTTTATCCTCTATTGACATTTCTTTGTCATCTAATTTCTCATTGAAGTCATGATTGTACTGTTGTACAATCAAATCTTCCAGCTTTGCAACTGATGTTCTGTTGACAGTAACTTTCTGATGCCCACTGCTGTCTGTCACGACACTGTCATCTCTAGAGGACCATTAACAACCCATCCCAATAGGGTCTTCACAGCATATGGCCCATTTTCACGGCTATTTATTATTTCCCATGGTTCAATTGCTTTGGGAGCATTGTTGCCAATCAACAGCTCCACTTCAGCCTTGATTTTCGGGATCTGGATCTCACTCAAGTAAGGCCACCTAGCTAGCTCTTCTGTCTTTAGAATGCTGTCGGTGTCTACAGGCATACTCTTTTGTGTGTACACCTCAGGGAGTGCAATAAAGTTGTTTTCGTTCAACGCACTAACCTCTATTCCATTTGCCATGTAGGTAATCACAGATTGTTCCTGGTTCATTGTCCTTAAGAGGATGTTGGTCCTTTTTCCTCTGATGTTCAGCTTGTTCAGGAGATTTTCCGTGCAAAAAGTAGCAGAGCTGCCAGGATCTAGAAAGGCATAGGTGTTAATAATTGTACTATCTCTTGTGCTTTTTACTTGAACAGGTACAATGGACAAAGTGCAATTCTGTACATTACCGGCCCCAGTATGTTCATCAGCTTTGACAGACATCTGCAGGCTCTTCAGTGTGGTCTCTTTGATATGCAAGGCACTTGGATGCTGCTTGTTGCAGATGGTGCACTGGAGACGTTTCCCACAGTCCTTGCTGATGTGTCCAGCCTCTGCCAGACATCCAAAGCAGACTCCATTCCGCATTACAAATTCAACTTTCTCTTCATGTGGTCTTGAATCAAACTGAACACATGTCATGAGCTCATGCTTACCATTGCAGAAGAGACATGCTTTATCTGGCACCATGTTTTGGTTTGCTCTTGGTTGGTCTCGTGTCATGGTTTCCTCTGACGTCTGCTGAATCGGCTTCACGTCAACTTGTGTAGCAAAACTACCTTTAGGATGTGGCTTCACTGGGGGTCTGGATATGACCCTGGTGGATGTCACCAAAAACTGGATCTGAGACAATGGAAGCTTGTTTTTCAATGAAGGATACCAGGTCAGCCATTCTCACTCTGATATCGCGTTGTTGTATTTCGCAAGCCTTTTAGCGCCATCTTTCTCTTAACTTATATGGTAATATGAAAACGATTTTTCTCATGTTAGAAATTGTGTCTAACTCCTCCATGTACTGAAGTTGTTCCATGGCATTGCAGCAACTTCTCAAAAACAATGCAAAGTCCTGCAAAGCTCTTGGTTCCTCCAATTTGATCACTGGCCATGCAAGGGCCTTTTCAATGTAGGCACATGAGATTCTGTAGGTATTTCCAAAATGCTCTTTAAGCAATTGCCTCGCTTTTATATAGCCTCTATTTGCATCCATGAATTTACAACTTTTGACAAGCTGCTGAGCTTGTCCTTTTGTATACTGGATGAGAAATTGTAGTCTGTCTTGGTTGTTGTCTGTTCTGCTTTCAATGATGTGTTCAAAGGAATGAATAAAGGAATTGTACTGTAAAATATTACCATCAAAAACTGCAAGATCTCCTTTTGGCAAAGTATGTAACAATTGTTGTTTCACTAGGAGACTTGTCAACTGATTTTGCTTTTCCAGAATTTTGGTAAGATTGTCAGGTACCTGTCCTCCCTGTGGAACTGAAAAGCTCTCTAAAGACATATTCTGGAGAGCGTGGCTCTGGTCATGCACTGGTCTAGCAGTACTGAAAGACGGTGTAAGAGATGGCATTCTAGGTATTCTGGCTGTTGTGGTCAAAACAGGGAATTGCACTTGAACCCCATCTTTAGGCCTTGTATCTCTTACAGTCTGTTCAGCAATTGGCTCAGAAATCTTTTCAATATTTTCCTCATAATACGAATTCATTGCATTAAATTCTGTATGGTTAAATGCATCGAATGTTGTATCAACAGCTTGTGCTTCAGCATTTCTGAGATAGTTAATTTTGGCTGTAGTTGCAGACAATTCAATTCTTTCTCTTTCTTAGTTCATCTTCCTCCTTTCTCAGTTCATCTTGCTCATCCTCTAACGCATGCTTTTTCTGTAAAGCTGCAGCCTTAACGAGTAGTGCTTCTCTGTCTGCCTCTGCACGGATGCGCACAGATGTCGTGGATGAAACAGAGCTAGTGCTTCTCAAGGACAGCCTATCTTCCTCAGTTGGCCTGATATCAGGATTACTTTCCAATCCAGTATAGGAAACGGTAACTTCATGCAAACGATTTTCAATTGAATCTATCCACCTCGTGACGTTGGCTAAAAAGGTGGTTATCGGCTCAAGCCTCGGTGCATACCAGGACTTAGTATCCTCATTTCGATCTTCCTCTTTTAACATTTCTTGGTATGAATCATGAAGAGATTTGTATTCCTCTAACATGTTATTAAACATAACCATATTACTTTTCACTTCATTAAAACTTGTTTCGTCATTCATCAAAGTATTTATAATGTTCATTCGTCTCGTCAAATGAGACAATTTGCCCGACCTCGATGAACGCAATCTGGCTACTTCATTGAGGTTTTCTTCAGGTAGGCCCAAACTGGCCTCCTTCACGGGATCCGTCATCTTATATCAATACAATTTTCATTCGTTCTCACAAAAACTGTTCTTCAACTTCATCAAACCCAGAATTTCAACAAAAAGCCTTTATATCGTGCTCTGTATGCGTAAATTGTGTTTGTCCATGCACGATATGGCTTAAATTCCCCGACGTTAAGTCAAACTATAAACATCGGGTTTCTAACCAAAAAGTATAGTCCATCCATAGTACATTGCATTCAAATGGGAAGCATACCTCCGATCAAGTTCGTAGTAATCCAAGGGTAATCCAATTGTATCCAGTAATGATCCATCAAAAGGTCCAAAGTTGCGTCATTATTGACTATTGTAATGGCTAAAACTTGTCAATTGTTTTACCACTTCTTGTGAGTTCCGGTGTTTGCTTTGTTGAACGCGTGAAAATAGAATCCATGAGACGTGGCTATAATGAACTTGACTTTGTTTATTTCTAACATCAGATGTAAATTAAAGCACTGAAGTGTTGTCTTTGTTTCTTTGTTTGTTGGTTCAGCTCAGTTGTGTTTCCTCGCCACGGTCCCGTCAGGTTCACGACAGGTTCACGTCATGTTCACGTTCTGCTCACAGTCAATAATGGTATTCGCAGGCCGGAACTCTCCACTCTCCTTGGCCTGGCACACCTTTATGCTATTGTCAACTAGTGCCTGACCTATAGGGGGCACACACTCAGAAACAAATTACAATTTCGACAATTCAATACAAATAAGATCACTAATAATAATTTTGTCACAAACTAAAATATCAAACTGAATTCTCAAAAAAGGTCTCAAATGGCTCCTACAATCAGAATCATAATAATAAATAATACAATTTACAAAATACTTTATTTCTAAATGATGGGTTATTTTAACTTATTTCTTTAATAGGTATACATATGGTGAGAGCGTGTATAACATTAACCCTGGGGACAGGCCGAGGGGACACTGAGAGGATTGGGCGGATGGGAGGAGGAGGCAGCTCCGAGGAGGAGCGGATTGTTAGATCCATGGGCTCCACACGGCGTTAAGTCAAGTCTTACCTCACCCAGCTAGTTGCACTGCCTCTGGGAGAGAGACGGGGGTCTTGTTTACACAGGGGTCAGGTTGAGCTGACGAAGCAGGCCATACGTTCTGTCGTGTTGACAGAGAGAACAAAATCTACAGTGAAATCTCTTTCATACGAGCATATATGTACACTAGGCGACACGGCACACACCACTACTGTCCTTTTTGCTAAATAGTTAATTTATCTCCATATTTTTAACCAGTACGGATACTTATATTTTCTATATATTTTCCTCACATGTTAATTCATTTCCATTTCTATATATTTGGCAATTATGATGCAAAGTCATATAAATGAGTTGATTTTGAGTGAGGCTTGAGAAATAAAACGATGGAGTCATTCATGATTTGGGCGTCATTAACGTCAACCTAGACCACGTTTAGATACACACTCCTTCTCTCTGTGCGCCCTTGTGGTGGAGAAAGATGTCCCCCTGGAGACCCTACCTCCAGAGGAGATCCCCCTGAGCCCCCCGGCCCCCGGCCCACCGCTGTCCTGGGCCCCCCGGCCCCCCAGCTGTGCTGTCTGGGGTCCCATCCCGCTGGTCACGGGGGTCTGTCTCCCCGTTTAGCTGTAGTGTCTTCACCTCTGCATGACCTGTCAACATTTTCTGTCTGTCTGTCCGTCTTGCCTGTCTGTATGTTTGAAGCAATAACACATTTATGCTGCATGCATCTGGCAGGTAAAAGCCACATTTCAGATCCAGAAGAAGACCATGGCATTATGCCCAGCTACTACATGTCTGTTTTTATTTTAGGGGACTCTCTAAAAATAAGAGCATACGGCTGTGCTTTGACTTGTGTCTGTCTCACCGTCCGCAAACCTCCATATGTGGCCCAGTTCCTTCAGCGTCATGAATAATTTAGTCCGGACGGATTCTAGCCTGTGGTGGGAGTGCCTTTGAGCCTATAGCTGGTCCGCTGTCCCCTATAAGAAGCCCCCCATGACAGATTACCCATAATGGCATTACATGCTGTTCTGAGAGGCTTTTCATCATTCTCCCCTGACTAATGAAGAACATGGAAGTAACTCAGATGAATGGCTAAAAGGTGGACACATGCATACGTTAGCAGGAGAGAGCTAACACAATGACCTGCATCTCAAGTTCCCTGAGCCTTAATCAATTCCTCCTACCCCCTCCCACACACACACAGACACACACAGACACACACACACACACACACACACACACACACACACACACACACACACACACACACACACACACACACACACACACACACACACACACACGCAAACAAACACAAGCATGCACGCATGCATGCACACACACACACACACACACACACATACGCATGCATGCACGCCTGCACGCACGCCTGCACGCACAAATACACACGTATGCACGCATGCACAAGCGCGTGCGCGCGCACACCGGCACACATGCACACACACACACACACACACACACACACAAGTGTAAATGGATGGAGATAGCCAGAAGGTATTTGTTAAGAGAAATAGGAATCAAATGTCTTTGTTTGTAATCAAGTACAAAAAAATAATACAAAACACAAACTGAACAGAAGAGCGATATTAACAATAAATTATACAATACTTTTTATTGGTAGTAAGTAATCATGGCACATTATGTTTCTTTGAATGGCACCTAAGGCAAATCAAGTGTGTATATATCGCCTTAGGGTCTCAAGGTTCTTGAGTTGTAGAGCGAGAGGAAAGACAATCAAGCTATGAATTAACGATGGACTGAAGACTGCTGCCTTACGAGGTTTATGGTCCGGGTGTCTGGGTATCGTCTGGGTATCGTCTGGGTATCGTCTGGGTATCGTCTGCGTATCGTCTGCGTATCGTCTGGGTATCGTCTGCGTATCGTCTGGGTATCGTCTGGGTATCGTCTGTGATGGTGATGAGCTCCGTGATCCAGGAGGACCTTGAGGTTCATATACACTAAGAGGAGTCTGCTGAGGTGGTCGTGCAGCATCTGCCAAGGGTACTTTGACGGGGTACCAGCACCAGGTAGGGCCCACCAAGGGAAACGCCTGGGACACGCCCAGGCTCCTTCCTCCACCCGAGGCTGATCTATGTGGGTCACCTGCGCAAGCTGATCCAGCTTTTCCTACCCCCATGAACGCAGCGCTGTGATGATGGGAGACATGCATGGCTGTGCGGTTACGGTAGTTTGCACATGTGGATTGGATCACATTGGGCATCCCTGTATTTAAGTGGGGATGGAGCATTGTTTGGACTTTCCCCAAATGCATGATGGATGATGGATGACAGATGGATGGATGGGTCCTCTTTGCTGATCACATGTCCTGGCCCCACGGCAGTGGAACGCGCCCCCTGCGGCGGTGGGATCAGGCCCAATGTTGTGGAACGCACCCGACTGTCACTGACATCAGTTCAACTCAACCCCTCACCATGTCCCAGGCGGAAAACTCTTCAGTTCAGACTCCTTGACTCCTCCTCCTCTTGCCGAATGAAATACAAATTAAAAATAAAATAAAACTATTTCTTTCTATTTCTTAGCGCCAAAAAGCACTTTTTCATACCCTTGCACATTCTGTAGCTAAATCTTCATTGTTGAATGCAGTTACAATAACTTGCTTTGTAGAAAAGCATCTGCTCTGCTTAATAAACTAACTGTAATGATGGATGGAGATGGATGGTTGGAAAGATGAATGGAAGGAAGGATGGTAGAAGGATGGCTGTTTGCTAATTGGATGAAGGATTGGTAGATGGCTTATTGGTGCATTAATGGATGGATTGATGAAATGATTATGTCAGTAAATCAAACCACCTGACCTCTCCTACTCATCAATAGGGCTAAGCCTTTTCTATTCTATTTGTCTTATACAAATAAAGGAATCCTATAAGGCTTAACCTGCTGGTAAATTTTTTTATAAACAGTGTATTTTACAATTGAATTAAAAGGCAAGGTAAGATATCAATATGCAGCTTTATCTCCTGGTCTCATTTCATTTGAACCCCTATTCTAAAGGCAGCAGAACTGCAGCATATGTCTTCAGCAGAGGCTGGGCTACGGGTTTCCAGCTCTAACAATGGGCTGCTGAGGAGCCCCAGGAGGACAGCAAACACACAATGGATGCACACACCCACCCACACCCCGGACGGCCGTTAGGCCCGGGATGACCCAGCAGCCAACCTGCCAGGAGCATTAGCAGAATGAGCTGGTCAAACCTAAAAGGAGGTTTTCTGGGCAATGGGATTGAGTGTTATTTTGGCAGTGACCCTGGGCCAGGTCAAAAGGACTTAGGAGGCTGCCACCCTAAAGAGATTCATATCCACCACCCCAGGACAGCACACGTGGCTTAAACCAGCACTTTGCAATATTACAATTACAAAAGTGTAAGTGTGTGTGTGTGTGTGTGTGTGTGTGTGTGTGTGTGTGTGTGTGTGTGTGTGTGTGTGTGTGTGTGTGTGTGTGTGTGTGTGTGTGTGTGTGTGTGTGTGTGTTTGTGTGTGTGTGTGTGTGTGTGTGTGTGTGTGTGTGTGTGTGTGTGTGTGTGTGTGTGTGTGTGTGTGTATCCAAGCCAGTTAGATGATATGACAGCATCTGGCCCGGGTCTTTGAAACAGAAGACAATGTGTTTGTTTACCTCTGAAGTCCCCTGGTGGTGATGGACAGACCTTATAATCAGGACCAGGACTGTGAAGTGATTGGCTCGTAAAGGCTAAAGCTTAATTTGGGTGCATGCCTCAGTATACAATAAGAGCAGCAGAGATGTGATTTCTTAACGGATAATGCTAGTGGGATTCAAAGAAACAGTCACATATCTGCCCAGTTGGGTTAGTCAAAGCTAGGCCATTTGTTGTAGAATATTTTTTTAGAATTCTGATTAAATTATTATTAAATTATTTCTACATCAGCCCACATACTACTAATATATAATGCCCTGACAAAAACTGTGGCTGTCGCAGGCCTGTAATAGGCCTGTGAAGTAATTTCATGTAGCCAGAATGAATGATTGGATTATTCTCGTCGGCCAGAAAGAGCTTTAGAGAGTTATCCAGGATTGGGTTTTGGGGGAGGGGCTTTGGCGGCAGGCCGGAATGGCCTTTCTTTGGTTGCATACTTCAAAATCTAGCTCGCTCTGGCTTGCCTCTCCAAATTGCCAACCCCAGTTTTAACACCCATTGACACGAAAGTGGTAATTCCATTCCATTTTCTATTATACTTTTCTTTTTTTTAATAAACAGAGAGTACTGTCATCAGTTGAATTAGATTTAGATGGTTCTAAGGTGTGGAAAGATATTGATAACTAGCGGTCAAGGTTTCAATATATATGTTGGACTTAAATTGTGTCATTACAAAGATTGTAGAAACAATCACGGTATGATGGAAGAGTTACGGCACAGTGATGAGTTTAACAATGTTGGTTGAAGCAATATCTAATTGATTTGATACAAATCTGAAAACCATCAGAGAAATAAGTCAGATATAAAACAGTTTATTAAAATATACAAACCACTTTAAAATTTAAAATGGACGATAGCGTTTGTCCTTCGATAGTTGGATTTGGTCGGATCATTTAGTTGTGTTGCAGCTAATAACTGATGATCAGCAACCAAACAACGGAGCATCTTCAGACTATTTGAGAGTAGGAGTGAGAAGGGGATATGGGAGAGAACAACAAGTCCTACGAGTACAGTGTAGTCCAACTCTGACCTGGTCCAAATAAGACCAGGCTCCATGAACTCACTATCCTATGTCTTCATTAGAGGACAGAGACTTTACAGCTGCATGTGTGCACGCACACCCACACACACACACACACACACACACACACACACACACACACACACACACACACACACACACACACACACACACACACACACACACACACACACACACACACACACACACACACACACACACACACACAAACACTCACACACACACACACACACACTAATAAATAAACACAAATGTACTAATAAACACTAACAAAAACAAACACAGACACTAACTCAAACACACATGATGACATACAACATTCTCCTCATTTCCCCTACCCAGCTCCACCTCTCTGCCTGCCTGTGTGACAGTCGCAATGGGATCAGGCACTGCCCTCAGAGAGAGAGAGAGGGCAGGGTGCTGGGGCCTCTGAGTACGGTGTCACTCTGTCTTGGTCAACAGACTGGAGGGTCTAATGGATGTCGGCCATCAGACGTTTTATACGAGCTGTCAAGAACAACGGCTCATGCCCAGCGACCGTGCTGCTCTTCAGAGTGGCCCAACATCAATATTTATAGAATATTTTTTTAGAAGGGGTTTGTGTATGTGTGTGTGTGTGTGTGTGTGTGTGTGTGTGTGTGTGTGTGTGTGTGTGTGTGTGTGTGTGTGTGTGTGTGTGTGTGTGCGTCTGCGTGCCTGTGTGTGTGTGTGTGTGTGTGTGTGTGTGTGTGTGTGTGTGTGTGTGTGTGTGAATGCCTGTGAATGTTTATGTGCGTGTGAGTGTGTGTGAGTGTGCGTGTGTGTGCGTGTGCGTGTGCATGTGCGTGTGCGTGTGCGTGTGCGTGTGTGTGTGTGTGTGTGTGTGTGTGTGTGTGTGTGTGTGTGTGTGTGTACATGTGTGTGTGTCTGCGTTTGTGGGTGTGCTCAACACTGAATGGATTGGACCATCTTCTATAAAACATGTCCTTGCTGCCCCCCCGCCGCTCCCCCTCTGTCCTCCCCGGTCCTCTCATACTAAATCTTTATCTGATATTTATGCTTTGGATGCTTTTTATTCCTCTGTGAGCCACTTTGTGTGTAAGTCGTTGGCTGTAAAGGGTGAGAGAACGCTAGCCGTGTGGTTTAGTATCCATGCTGTAATCCACTTTAGTGAGGCACGCCATGGTTAACTCAATATGTACGCAGAGTTTTACAGCCTGGTGGTCACTCTGCGGTCTGAAACATGGCTGAAGTATGAATCCTCCGCTTTCTCAGGGTAGTGAAAAGCTTTTACATTATGGGATATCTTTAACAGGATATCAGGAGATATGTGGATGCTTTTAAAAGGTAACAGTAGAGGACACCGTGAGTTTTTTCAACTGTGCTTAAACTATCTCACTAAGGAAGCTAAAACAAAGTTTGTTGATAAGCAGTGTTCTAGGGTCTGTTATATCTCTGCTGATCTTAGCATTAGCTGAGTGACAAAATAATATGCCCATTTTAACTGTTTGTTTAAGTGATTGACTAAGTAAAAATACCAATGATTTGCTAATAAGCAAATCATTGGTATTTTCACCCTTTTTTTACCATTTAGTCTAATAAGACTAAAGGCTCACGGGATAGAAGTGTACTTAAATATTGAATAATGTAAACTTGACTGACCTGTAGTGAGACGATGAGAAGACACGGTCACTATTTCTTAGTATTTCGATTTTTTAAGGGAGATTTTTAAGGGAGACAAGGAGGAGTCATTTGGAGGAGGTAGAGAAAAAGAGATAGCTTTACTAGAAAGAAGGCGCAACATCTCATCATACACGCATACATGGTGAATATATTATTAGGCTTTTTTCTATTGATTAGATTTAACTTACGAAATTTGTTACTTTGCATGTAGAAGCAAGACTTTCACAAGCTGTTTTGATACGCATGGTAAAAAGATAACATAGTGAAAATTGGTTTAAAAAAGCCAAACAATGTATGACCAGACTTTTGAAGAAAGAATAATAATAATAAACATACATAGATAAAAGTTGCGAGTTATAATTCCCTTTCTCCACCAGTAAAATGTGAATGTTTTTGCAGCATATAAACAAATAAACAGAAGAAAGGCTGTCTAGAAAAATGCACACAGCAATTTTTTCACCCCCAGATGAAGGGGTGGGTCTGTGGCTAGGATACGCACAGTGACACAGGATAGAAACAGATGCGCACAAACATGATAACATATGCAATGTGTATCAAAATAATAATCACAATTCTCCTTGTTATGAGGCCAGTTTGATAGTCTTACCCGTCGGTATCCACCTGAAGCCAAGTATAATCTAGGTGTGTCCTGGTGTATCAGATTAAAGAGATTAAGTCAGGCAACAGTTCAATTATTTTATGAATAAAGGTATTTTTTTGTGTGAATAGCATTGTTATTTATTCCAGGAAGAGGATCAGCCAATGATCAGACTGTGTTGCAGGGATGGGACTTTAGCTATGACCCTGGGGTTAGAGAGTCCCAGCCCGGTCCCAGAAGATGAGAGGGAACACCATCAAACTAGCGACCACAACAAATACTCATCCCTACCCTGGGTGTATTGCTTTGATTCTGAAGGCAGAATTCGGTGTGAGGAACTCAAGAGGAAGCTGTGTGTGTGTGTGGAGCTTCTGTTTGTTATGAATATACAGTAAGCCCTCTCAGCACCCTCGCTGTGTGTTAGTATTATACAGTATCCCCGCTCAGGACCCTCTGTGTGTGTTATGAATATACAGTATGCCCTCTCAGGACCATCTGTGTGTTATGAACATACAGTATGCCCTCTCAGGACGCTCGCTGTGTGGTATGATTATACAGTATGCCCTCTCCCACACAGAGCACACCTTGTGACACGACAATACGTAACATAACGGTGAAAGAGGAGACAGCGATACCAGCGTGTGTTTTATTTTCTCTCTTTTGTCTAGACTACTAACGCTTTAAACAGGTGTGTGTGCAGTATGCTACAGCGTTAATATTTCAGGAGCACATATTTCTTTATTTACATTATAGAGAGGCAAAGCCATTTCCCCTTTCACAACATATGTTCAAAACCATGATCTAAACAGTCAAACCAATAAAACTACCCACAGCTCGTACAGTATTTTCCAAACAATGAGAGGGGCGGGGGTTGTAGGATGAGGCGTGGTGGTCCCACCTACTTTGTCGCTCTGCTTTTCTTTTCTTTTTTTAGAGTGCAAATTTCATTCAAAGCTACAAGCACAAAATGCATGTGGAACAGACAAACCATCATATTTACTTATTGGCTTTTACGATGTAGCCATTGGGATACTTTTGTTTCATCATCAAGCATTTTTCTTTAGCTTTAGGGGGCATTATTTACATAAAGAAGACAACCTGAAAGGCGGGACATGATCTGAGTGGTGAAGCATAACTATTTGGTCTGGTAAAAGTCTCATGACATGAAGTCCTAAACCAACGAGGAAGAACAGGAATACAACAGAGGAGCAGCAGTATGGAGGGGTGACCCGGCCCGTGTGTTGTTGATCTTTTGTAAAGAGCTTTGTTGCCATACGGTGTGTAACGAATAATCGTGATCAATGCATTTCAGAATCTACAATCATCGATTGTTGTGACTGTGACTGTTGTGAGTAAGGGTGTATTACATTGAACCAACACAGGACTAATATATTAATAATACATGATAGAAATTTTAAATAAATATCTTAAATACAAATAAACCTCGGTCAGCTAATCGTCCGTTTTTTAGATCCCCGATTTAGCGTCGGGGAATGGTGCCATAGCGACAGCACAACCACCAGACAGCAGCTATGAAAGCATGACGCCCCACTTTCACTGTCACAAAAAGGTTTCAAATAGTGGCTCTGTGGGGCACAGGTAGAATACAATGGATACACTCACAGTAATGTGACTTTTCTTCAACATTATATTTTTGTCAGAATATTAAATGTTTATTTTTGTAAATATTGAATTTCTTTGAAAGACTATTTTTCTCAGAGTTGCTACAGATTCATAGCTTCATGTTCAAATGTTTTCATCTCAGAATATTCAAACTAGCTCGAACACTTTTGTGACGGCCCGCAGCCTCTCCCACGAGTAGTGCCTCTAGTGAAGGGCTGCAAACAAGCTACATGTGCTGTGTTGGCCTGCATGCTAACCAGGAAGTAAGCAGCCTCAGCTAAACTCAAAGGGATTCACGCAGGCTTTGAATTTTCTTGAGTGCAACTAACCGTAACTTGCGCTTGCCTTTCATTTGTTTGTTGCACTATTATCCTGTCATGCTTCAAAATGATATTCATCATCATATTTTTAAAGGTCATTAACAACATCATAGTAGAAAGGCAAAAGGGCCTGTTGCTATATAAAAATCGGGGGCATTGTTGCATTAAGGGTTTCTCTGCATGACCCGAACACCTGAAACCAAATGAAGCGAATCACGTCAAGTAAGCAAATGCTGTCGATTGAGCCACGATGAGCGTGAACACTGAACATATGGGCAAACTCTAGAACTAACCAAACAGATTAAACCCGCAAAGAAATGCATGGAGAATATGATGGTGCATAGAATTGCAGGACACTAAAATGTGTGCCAGGGCTTTGCTCAGCCTCACTAAGATTCAATGAGTTACCAGCTGTGGAGAAGAAAACCAAAAAGATCTTTCATTGCGGAAATATCAATATGATAAACTAATGCCAGCATCCTTTTGAAGTGGAGGTTGAGAACTGATATGTAAGCCTAAGTGGGGACGCTAGCGAGTCACAAAGCCGTGAGGGGCTTGGGATGATCGGGAGCCGGGAGCAGAGGAAGAAATACCAACAAACAAAACCTCTAGAGGAGCAGGGAAACAAAAGCCTGAAACTGCATCAAAAGCCTGCCGTCCGAAGGCACACTCGAGAGTCTGTGTGAGCTGGGTAGGCGGAGGGCGCTGGACAAACTAGAACACTGGTCAACATCCCATATCCTCGACCACTGAAGAGCCTTCTGTCCCTGGAGCCAGGAGCCAGGAACCCAACTGAACACAACAGAATGCTTGGCTCGCCGCCTCCTCCCTTCCATCCGTTCTCTTGTCTTTAGAGTTCTGCCCTTCTTCATCCTGTCCCTGTGCGCCACTGACGTCTATAACGTGTTTTCTTATATCGATATATATTTATATACTTGCTTTGTTGTGTGTGCGTTTGTGTGTGTGTGTGCGTTTCCGATTCCGAGTGCTGTGTTTGGTTGTAGTCGTAGAAATAGCGTCTCCACCATCACCAACACCATCGATCCCGGGAAGCCGTTAGCCGTGGTAGTCCGCTCCGGCTACGTCACGAGCACAGAGGTGGGGTGTGGGTAGTGGTGGTGGGGGTGGGGGTGGGGGTGGGGGTGTAGCTGACGGGGGCGGTCCTACGCCAGGGAGTAGATGGCGTTGACGGGCGAGGTGGCCTCGGAGCTCTCGTTGCCCTCCGTCTCGTCCTTGGAGTCTTTCTTGACGGTGTACTGGCCGATGAAGGAACCGTCCTCGTTGAACTGCCCGTCTCCGCCCTCGCCGTAGTCCACCAGGCTGTCGTCACTCTCCTTCGGCGGGCCGTCCAGGGATGCCTGGCTGCCCTGCAGCGGCTTGTTGTCCTCGTCACTACTGGAAACGGGCGGGAAAAACCACAAGGTGAACGTCGGACAAGGGAGGGGGGGAACCGTCCTATCGGTTGGGGTTCACAGGGATAATGAAGTGAATCTGACTCAAAAGGGGGGCTAGGAGTGACTCTGAAGTGGACAAAGCTTTTGGCATGGTGAAGATACTCAAACGTTTGGGATTTGATTGTCTAAGGTGTGCTGACATCCTCATTAAACATTATACACACACTGCAGAATGCTTGCTCTTCTAGAAAGAGCCAGAAAGAAGAATATGGGGACTTCTCTGCCCTTCGTCGGGATGTCAAGAAGGCAGGCATTCAAACACATGCTTATGACACGGACACATATTCTGACCAGAGACCAAAACACTTCCACACCAAGAGAGTCACAAAATGATTTAGAACTAATTCAATAGTCATGAATTAGTGCTAAAGCTTCCAGGTTTTATGAAAAGTGCTTTCAATCTCGACTCAGAGCTTAGCTCCATCCCCTGTCTCTGAGCGCTGGTTGAGAGAGTAGAGCTACATGCATTGGGCACCACTATGGATCAGCGCTAACCCTAGGCTAGACCAAGCTTGTAGCGGAAATAGCTGGATTTTTTTTTCTTTGGCGGTGTAAGGGATGCACGATCAAGATTGGAGAATTGATCATCTTTCACGTTCTCAAAGACGTCTGGCCTCTTCTCGGTTCTTCTGCATTGCCAGCAGGACTTCCCATTCTCCTGAGCCTATTCTCGGGAGATGGCTGTTATTTTAAGGCTGGGCGATAGAGTGGAATGGATTGAGATTATTTGTTGTATTCTCATGAACTCCCATATTTGAGAATGTGAATGAACGCATTCCACAATACGGTCACGAATACACTCCCCTTAACACTTAACCCTTCAACCTAGTGTCTCAAATGCAATCTACTCTATGTTAACGTGTTGCCCCCAAAAGTCGATGAGGGGATGTGATTATCGCCCAGCCACAGTCATGCTTCATGCTGTTACACTCTATACCCTCAAAGCAGCCCCAGAGCCGCTGATCAAGTTACGATTGATCATGCTGCCTGGATTGGGATATATAGAGTGGAGGAATCAGGCCTTGGGTGGGGATTACAGTGAATTAAGTATACAGAGAGAGAGAGAGAGAGAGAGAGAGAGAGAGAGAGAGAGAGAGAGAGAGAGAGAGAGAGAGAGAGAGAGAGAGAGAGAGAGAGAGAGAGACACACACACACACACACACACACACACTGAGAGAGAAATAACATCAGAATACGATGCTACACATAGTGTGTAAGTGTAAAAGCATACCTCAATTACAGCAGAAAAGGGTCTCACCATTTAATCAATTAATATAAAGAGTGAGGGTGTAGAGATCGTTACCATATGGGAATAGCAGCGTTATAGCCACAATATCATAGCAACAACAGCCTGATTCATCCCTCGAGATGGAGGAGGATGAGCTGCACGTTGGTGGTAAATACAAATGTGGTGCTAGGTAGCTCCTCACCTCTATGGGGCTGGGAGGGAACCAGGAGGACTCTGCTCTCTACAGTCTGGACTCTACAGTCAGGGCTCTCTACTAGCAGGACTCTCTACTGTCAGGACTCTCTACTGTCAGGACTCTCTACTGTCTGGACTCTACAGTCAGGACTCTCTACTGTCAGGACTCTCTACTGACAGGACTCTCTACTGTCTGGACTCTCTACAGTCAGGGCTCTCTACAGTCAGGGCTCTCTACAGTCAGGGCTCTCTACAGTCAGGGCTCTCTACAGTCAGGGCTCTCTACAGTCAGGACTCTACTCTCTACAGTCTGGACTCTCTACAGTCAGGGCTCTCTACAGTCAGAACTCTCTACAGGTAGGGCTCTGCCCTCTAAAGTCAGGACTCTCTACTGTCAGGACTCTCTACAGTCAGGACTCGCTGCAGGTAGGGCTCTGCTCTTTACATTCAGGACTCTCTACAGTCAGGACTCTCTACTTTCAGGACTCTCTACAGTCAGGGCCGTTGCCTGTTTTCTTTCTTAAGGTTGTATTGTGTGCTTGTTTTCAGTCAGGCTCCACCTCGTCTCAAAACTTTGCAATAGCTGATATAGCGTTTTTTCTTCTGTTTCGCACCCCGCTGGCCATGTTAGTCTGCCAGGGATTTTTGAGATGCAGTCTCTTTATTTCCTTGACTTAAACAAAATGCCCTTCAGAGGGAAAGGTACAGCATCGAAGGAAGATTCAATTATTTGATTAGAAGAGTTCCTTATCCTCTCTATCCTTTTTGAGTGAATGGGCAAAGGTTCAGTGGGCTACATCATATCTAGTTTCAGATTACTTCTCTTGCTGGCAAAATGGCAGAATGTGTGTGCTGTGTTTTAAGCCACAGGCAGCAATCTGTTTTGCATTATGAATAGTGCCTCCCACATAAAAAAAATGGGTCCTTGTCTTTGGTAAAAAAAACATGTGAGAAGGGGATATTAATCGATTAAAAACCCACTGCATATGCGTTGTAAAATGCGTTATAAAGTGGCAGGATTGGGAGGCGGGGGTTGGGGTTGCGATGCAGCAGATTCTCGTCTGTTCATACCTTTCAAAAGACCTTTAAACCATTGGGGAAAAGTGAACATAAAAAACACAGAATACAGAAGGTGACCACCTGAACTGAAGAAACAAGATGAATCAGTGCTGGACCACCAAAGTGCATGCTGACCCACATGTACTGAGCTGGAGACCTACATTGCAGAACCGTGGCAATCGACTAGAAAATGTAGAAAGTGTACAGTGCAATCTTCATAGCACATTACAGAGGCAAGAGAGGAAATCAAGCACTTCTATAAATCATCAACATAACTGTCCTAGTGACACATTCAGCAGCTTTCAGATCCATTTGGGCTTAAAAGGATTGGTTTAGTGGTGGATGCTGGGGCTTGCCAGTGAGGAATGCACCTGTGTATCAGTTACGTCTTAATGTCTTCACCATAGTTCTGCAGGTTTCTCAAAACTTTCACCATATATTATTTTTACCTGACAAATTCCACTCATATATCGAATGCATAGCAAGCTTAAATCTATTGTACACCAAACATTCGTGTTTCACTTCCTTTCTGAAAGACCTGTAGAAAGGAAGGCTTAGCAATTATATTCCTGCATGCTAAATGATGCAACATGATCCAAAGCAGAATAGAGACCCTTTTCAAAGTTACCGTACTCACCTGCATTACAAAGTTTAAATTAAGCAACATTGTTTTGCATTATTTGCGCAAGGCATTTTGAGTATCAAACTTCTAATGAGTATTATAATAAAATAAATCATATATTGTAAACTTAGAACCTGTGGTAACACTTTATAATAAGGTGCCATAATAAATAGCAAAACTAGTCATTACCTGAACCTTTATTAAGAATTGTTAATTGTTACTAAAATATCTATTTGGCACAAGTTCATAGTTTTTCACTGACCACAGAGGGTCGCTGGTTAGGTTTAGGGTTGGGGCCGTGTGTTATGGTTAGGGTTAGGGTCATGTGTTATGGTTAGGGTTAGGGTCTAGTGTTAGGGTTAGGACCGTGTGTTATGGTTAGGGTTAGGGTCGTGTGTTATAGTTAGGGTTAGGGTCGTGTGTTAGGGTTAGGGTTCGGGTCGGGGGTTAGGGTTAGGGTCAGGGTTAGGGCCGTGTGTTATGGTTAGGGTTAGGGCTGTATGTTAGGGTTAGAGCCACGTGTTAGGGATAGGGTTAGGCTTAGGGTCGTGTGTTAGGGTTGGGTTAGGGTTATGCAAACAACTAATATTTAATTAATGATGAAAAAACAATTAACTTGTGCCAAATAGGTATTTTAGTAATAATTAACAAATATTAACAAAGGGTTAGGTAATGACTAGTTTGCTATTTATTATGGCACCTTATTATAAAGTGTTACCGAATATGGCATTGCCACTATTATTCTGCAAAAGTAAAATGTAAAAGAGGGGCAAACTCTCTTTCGGCCACAACCACTGTGTGTGACACACCATATATAGACCACTCTGGTGGAGATTCCCATGATGCACTGATTTCTTAACACAGTTATTATCAATTCAATATTTCCACTGAGATCATAACCCTTACCCTCAACATACCACCTTGACCCAATTGTAACCATATCTTACCCAATATCTAAATCAATCTTAAACCTAAAGATCTAACCAAATCATAGAACAAAACGTCTCCACTATTTCTGATGGTGATGAACCACTCCCGTTACTGATGCATGTTTCAGTGCTCTGGACTAAACAAATAGAGGACCCAGTAAGGTTGGTGGGTGGGTGATTGGAAGGCGACCTAGCTTTATGAAATCAACGCATTCATGGGAATAAGGAGCTTGAAAGATCCTTCCAATGTCATCTACCCAACTTCTTAGCATCTCAATTTTGCTGCAGTTGCAAAATTGTTGTCGTGCAACGGCTTTTCAGTTGTGGCCAAATCGTATTCAGTCGGACCCCTGAAGGGCCACTTCCCCCTCCTCTACTCAGCCCAAGCACTAGCATGCTCAAGCCGAGAGAGGGACACAGAGAGAGAGAGAGAGAGAGAGAGAGAGTGTGACTGGCCCAGCCAAAGACAAGGTACCTGTTCTCGTTCTCATTTTCGTTTTCGTTTTCGTTCCTGTCGGGACAGATGATGCATTTTAGAGAGGGAGAGAGAGTAAGAGAGAGAGAGAGAGAGAGAGAGAGAGAGAGAGAGAGAGAGACAAAGACAGAGAGAGAGAGAGAGCAGAAGAGGTACAGGATGTAGAGAGAATAAGAGAGTCCGAAAGACAAGAGAAAGGAAAGTAGCAAGGAAAGCCCTCCACCATCAGAGGGATGTGAGTGCCCTCATACACCTAGTCATACTGTCCTACACACACACACACACACACACACACACGCACGCACGCACGCACGCACGCACGCACGCACGCACGCACGCACGCACGCACGCACGCACGCACGCACGCACACACGCACGCACACGCACACGCACACAAACACGCACAGGCACGCACATGCATACACTCACGCATGCAGACTCACAAACACACACACACACATATTGAATCACACGTAAAAGCACAAACACACATGTATGTACAAACAACAGCAAACTACCAGCCGAGGTAAGACATTAGTATTGTAGTATTAATCCAGATTCAGACCAGCTTAGAAATGATCCAAGACTGCAAGAGATGTTTATATTAATTAGAGGCAATAATATTAATGAACACATTGGGACCAAATGATGGCTTGCAATGCCAAGGATATGATGCAATGACATGATTTCTGCAAACAACTAGGAAACTCATCTCTGTATTAATGAATTAGCTTTCAACACAGATCAACAATTTCTGTCTTCAGATAGCACGTCCTCTATTTAATATCTTGTCTAATGGAAGATACCCTATTGGTGGGCTGGCTGTGGGGCTGGCTGTTTTCTTCTGACCCCCCAGTCGCTGTTTTCCCCTAAATAAGTTCCTTGTGGGCGTCAAATTGTGCCAAAAAATGCCCCAACTCGGCTTCCCCTAACACTAATGGGGATTCAACTCACTTCCCCTCAAACTGCTGAATCAGACCCCTTGTTCCAGACTCCTGTTTCAGACTCACACTCCTGGTTTCAAACTCCTGGTTCAGACTCCTGGTTCTAAACAGAGTTTTGGTTCAAACTCTGTTTTGAACCAAAACAGAGTTCTGTACCAGCCGAGGGGCAAACTCTCTTTCGGCAACACCCACTGTCACACCATATATAGACCACTCTGGTGGAGATTTCCATGATACATCTTTGAAATGTCAGCTGTCTGAAGGAAACCAAACCCAATTAAAGTCTGAACCTGTATTGAGGCGACTGGAGCGGATCCATGCGTCCCTCCACCCTGGCGCTGTGGGCTTTAAGGATCTCTATGCCAACACGGTCAGGCATGAAGCAACCTGATGTGGCTCTGCAGATCAATGCCTTCCTGACATCCGTATCAAACATTGTTTTTGTTCAATTCTGACTCTGCTTCTCTTCTCATGCTAAGGCTCATCGTCCGATGCTAACAGCTAGCATTTGACCCCCCCAAGGAACCAGGCCTGGCCTCCACCCGTCCATGTCTGTCTGGACCACCTCCTCACCTCACTGTGTATCAGTTGCATCTTAATGTCGTCTCTTGTTTCTAAAAACGTTTCATCAAATTATTTAGACCTGACAAAAAATCACAGGTATATCCAGTGCACAGCAAGCTTGAATCCATTGCACACTAAACTTTTGTTCTTCACTTCCTTTCTGAAAAGACCTGTAGAAAGGAAGGCTTAGCAATTATATTCCTGCATGCTAAATTATGCAACATGTTCCAAAGCAGAATAGAGACCGTTGACTATCAAAGGAACCATCATCAGCGGCATAACAAAGTTTGGTGCAGAATCATCTAGCAACATCTTTTTGTACACTTTGCGCAAGGCATTTTGAGCATCATTTATGCGTATCCTATTTTCTAATAATAATTGCTATTATAGACATCATGTATGATAGACTTAGAACATTACATCGCCACCATTCTTCTGCAAAGTAAAATGTAAAAGAGGGGCAAACTCTCTTTCGGCAACACCCACTGTGTGTGTTACACCATATATAGACCACTCTGGTGGAGATTCCCATGATGCACTGATTTCTAACACAATTATACTCAAGTTAATATTTCTACTTAGATCATAACCCTTACCCTCAACATACCACCTTGACTCAAAATGTATAAATATCTTACCCAATACCTAAAGTAATCTTAAATGTAAAGATCTAACCAATCATAGAACAAAATCTCCACTATTTCTGATTATGATGGACTTCTCCTGTTCACTGATGCATTTTTCAGTGCTCTGGACTAAACAAATAGAGGACCCAGCACGGTAGGTATGTGATTAGAAAGCGACCTTGTTTTATGAAATCAACGCATTCATGGGAATAAGGAGCTCGAAAGATCCTTCTAATGTCATCTAAACAACTTCTTATTATCTCAATTTTGCCGCAGTTGCAAAATTGTTGTCGTGCAACGGCTTTTCAGTGGTGGCAGAATCTTCTTCAGTCGGACCCCTGAAGGGCCACTTCCCCCTCCTCTACTCAGCCCAAGCACTCGTCTGGCATGCTCAAGCCAAGAGAGAGGGAGGGAGAGAGAGGAAGAAATAGGGAAGGAGAAGGAGAGGGAGGGAGGGAGAGAGAGTGAGTGACTTGCCCGGCCAAAGACAAGGTACCTGTTCTCGTTTTCGTTCTCATTTTCGTTTTCGTTTTCGTTCCTGTCGGGACAGATGACGCATTTCAGCATGAGGAGAGTGGAGAGCGAGACAGAAGAGGGAGAGTGAGGGAGAATAAGAGAGAATGAGAGAGAGAGAGAGAGAGAGAGAGAGAGAGAGAGAGAGAGAGAGAGAGAGAGAGAGAGAGAGAGAGAGAGAGAGAGAGAGAGAGAGAGAGAGAGAGAGAGAGAGAGAGAGAGAGACAGAGAGAGAGAGAGAGAGACAGAGACAGAGAGAGAGAGAGAGAGAGAGAGAGAGAGAGAGAGAGAGAGAGAGAGAGAGAGAGAGAAGAGAGAGAGAGAGAGAGAGAGAGAGAGAGAGAGCAGAAGAGGTACAGGATGTAGAGAGAATAAGAGAGTCCGAAAGATAATAGAAAGGTAATTAGCAGGAAAGGTCCTCCACCACAAGAGGAATGTGAGTGCCCTCATACACCTCGTCATACAGTCCTACACACACACACACACACACTCACACACACACACACACACACAGACACACGCTCACATGCATTCACACACACACACACACACACACACACACACACACACACACATACACACACACGCACACATATAGATTAACACATAAAAGCACAGACACATGGATATACAAACAGCAGCAAACTACCAGCCGAGGTGAGACATTAGTATTGTAGTATTATTCCAGATTCAGAGACTCAGTTCAGAAATGACCCAAGACTGCGAGAGATGTTAGGCAACCATATTAATGAACACATTGGGACCAAATGAAGGCTGGCATGCCAGAGATATGATGCGATTAAATTATTTCTGCAATGTATTAGGTTTCAACACAGATCAACAATTTCTTTCTTCAGATAACACGTCCTCTGATTCATATTTAGTCTGAAGGAAGATGTTTTCTTCTGACCCACCAGTCGCTGTTTTCCCTTAAATAAGTTCCTTGTGAGAATCAAATTGTGCCAAAAAACGCCCCAACTTGGCTTCCCCTAACACTAATAAGGATTCAACTCACTTCCCCTCAAACTGCTGGTTCACACTCCAGGTTCAGACTTACACTTCTGGATTCACACTCCTGGTTCCAGACTACTGGTTTCAGACTAACACTTCTGTTTACAGACATCTTTGAAATGTCTGAAGGAAACCAAACCCAATTAAAGACTGAACCTGTATTGAGGCGACTGGAGCGGATCCATGCGTCCCTCCAGCCTGGCGCTGTTCATCTGGGCTTTAAGGATCTCTACGCCAACATGGTCAGGCATGAAGCAACCTGACGTGGCTCTCATTGTTTGTGTTTAATTCTGACCCTGCTTCTCTTCTCATGCTAAGGCTCGTCGTCCGATGCTAACAGCTAGCATTTGACCCCCCCAAGGAACCAGGCCTGGCCTCCACCCGTCCATGTCTGTCTGGACCACCTCCTCACCTTACTGTGTATCAGTTGCACCTTAATGTCGTCTCTTGTTTCTAAAACCTATTAGAAGCTTAAAACTATTGCACACTAATTTTTTTTACTTCACTTCCTTCCTGAAAAGACCTGTAGAAAGGAAGGCTTAGCAATTCTACTCCTGCATGCTAAATGATGCAACTTGTTTCAAAGCAGAATAGAGACCGTTGACTATCAAAGGAACTACATCACCTGCATGACAAAATTTGCGGCAGAATCATTTAGCAACATTATTTTGTACACTTTGTGCAAGGCATTTTTAACGTAATTTAAGGTTTATCATTGTGATAGTATTATTACAATATACATAATATATTATAGACTTAAAACATTACATCGCCACTATTCTTCTGCAAAAGTAAAATGTAAAAGAGGCGCAAACTCTCTTTTTGCCACACCCACTGTGGGTGACGCACCATATATAGACCACTCTGGTGGAGATTCCCATGATGCACTGTTTTCCAAACAGTTATACTCAGGTCAATATTTATACTGGGATCATAACCCTTACCCTCAACATACCACCTTGACTCAAATGTAATATCTTAACCAATACCTAAATTAATCGTAGACCTAAAGATCTAACTAATTCATAGAACATGTGTTCTTGGAATCCAAACACAACCAAAACTATTTCTGATTGCATGTTTCAGTGCTCTGGTCTAGAGATGACCAAACGCATTCATGGGAATAAGGAGCTCGAAAGATCCTTCCAATGTCATCTACACAACTTCTTAGCATCTCAATTTTGCCGCAGTTGCAAAATTTTTGTTGTGCAACGGCTTTTCAGTGGTGGCCGAATCTTCTTCAGTCGGACACCCGAAGGGCCATTTCCCCCTCCTCTACTCAGCCCAAGCACTCGTCTGGCATGCTCAAGCCGAGAGAGAGGGAGAGAGGGAGAGGGAGAGAGAGGGAGGGTGAGAGAATGGGGGGGGGAAATAGAGTGACTCGCCCGGCAAAAGACAAGGTACCTGTTCTCTTTTTCGTTCTCATTTTCGTTTTCGTTATCATTTTCGTTCCTGCCGGGACAGATGACGCATTTCAGCATAAAGAGAGTGGGGGGCGAGACAGAAGAGGGATAGAGAGAGAATGAGAGAGAGAGTAGAAAAGGAGTGAGAGCGGAAGAGGTAAGAGAGAGTCCGAAAGACAAGAGAAAGGAAAGTAGCAAGGAAAGTCCTCCACCATCAGAGGGATGTGAGTGCCCTCATACACTTAGTCATACTGTCCTACACACACACACACACACACACACACACACACACACACACACACACACACACACACACACACACACACACACACACACACACACACACACACACACACACACACACACACACACACACGTACGTGCACACACACACACACAAGCGCACACACCCACACACACACACACACGCACAGATGCACGCACACACACAGACACACATACAGACACGCACGCATGCACACACACACACACACCTGCACGCACCCACACATGCACGCACGGATGCACACACACACACATTTAGATTTAAAAGTAAAAGCACACACACATGGATATACAACAGCAGCAAACTAACAGCCAAGGTAAGACATTAGTATTGTAGTATTCGATCCAGATTCGGACAAGCTTAGAAATGACCCCAGACTGCAAGAGATGTTAGGCATTCATATTATTGAACACATTATGACCCAATGATGGCTGGCATGCCAGGGATATGATACAATTACATGATTTCTGCTACCATGAATCACCTTTGTATTTATGAGGTTTTAACTCCGATTTTAAATGTAACCCAATATTGGTAATCAAACGTGAATTAATATATCTTCATCATTTATATTACTTTCTTCCTAAAATTATACAATATTTCCTGAACTTGCAACTGTAAAGCATATGTTTTAGTATTCTTTGACTGACCAATTATCTTTTGAACACATTAATGCAAAATACATAGAAGATGTAAATATACTACACAATAAATGTCCTGAATATATGTTCTGTCCTTCAGGAGATCAAACAAAAGTAGATTCACGGTTGTTAAATTAGTACATTCTACTGGGCGTTAAAGAATCATTTGCAGCGCGCTGTCGACAGTTTTAGTGTGTAGAGACGCACACTTGTTGAGTAAATCTGAGAAAGGCTGTTAATAATCAACCATTAGCAGTGGTGGCTTTAGTTGTTAACAGGTGTTTACAGTGAGAGAGGCTGAGAGAGAGAGAGAGATTCCACGTGTGATCAGCGGGACCTGTAAGAAGGACAAACCACAGTCACTCAGCAGCAGCCACTGACACTGCAGCTCAGCAGCGCCCCCACAAGGAGATACTGAGACACTACAGAATAGTGGGAGCTCAGCAGCGCCCCACAGGAGATACTGAGACACTACAGCCCAGTGGGAGCTCAGCATCACCCCTAAGGAGATATTGAGGCACTGCAGACCAGCTGGAAGCTCATCATCGCCCCACAGGAGATACTGAGACACTGTTACATTTTCGAAGAAGTATATCTCACGTGATCAGAAGTCTGGTGTCTGTGCAGAAAAACAAACCATTCACACACGTTCCCACACACTGTTGATACAACTTGTTGTGCAGAGCGTCACATGCTAGGTGTGAGAAGTAGCAGTTGTCTACACTGCCTCTAGTACACAGCAGTGAGCTAAAGAATGAATTCTGAGGTGTTTCCTAGCTGCTGTACTTACTGGTAATCAAAAGAGCCGTCCTCTTTCTGGTCAACCGGGTCCAAGGCTAGGTCCTTTTTATCTCGCACTGAGGAAATAAAAAGGTTGTTATTAGTTCTGCCTTTCTGCTCATTTTGAAGGATTCTTACTTATAGATTGCGATGTTCGCTCATACGAATACAAAAATAAGTAAATAAAATGAACCACCAAAGTTAAGTACATGTGTGGGGAAACATTAGCAATAGCTTGTTGGCTAGCATGAGCCACTAGTCAAAGTGAAAGTGAAACACCTTGACCCCTGGAGATTAGGTGGTAAAGGTCATAGGACGCCACTGTCTTGCGACCAACTGTAACAGACCATTACCTTGAATAAATCTACAAATTTCTCTTGGTTTGAACTTTGTTGGAAAACATTGGGATAATGTTATTACACAAATCATTTAACACAGAAATCTTTTAACATAGGTGGAGTTATTTTTAGACATTTTAATGCATAAAAGCTGCACATTATACTTTCACAAACACAGAGACATGAATAGTCATTATGTATTAATGTACATAAATACACACACATATTAATAAACAATATAAATTGTTGTGAAAGCTTAGTTAGTCGGTCACTGGTAGTTTCATTTCAGTTGATATCTGGTCTTGTAGCTAGTAACTCTGCCCAATAAATCACAGTGGTGGCAACATGTTGGGATTAGGATTATTATCATCATAATTATTAGGGTTCATATTTTTATTATTATGATAATTGAAGAGGAGGTTTTGGGAATGGGGGTGTCGGCGAGGACACAGGGTTTTCCAGTCAGAGTTCCAAGTTTATAGTTTTATTTTCCAAAGATGCGAGCAGGAATGTATGGATGTGTGTAGGTCGGTAGGTGTGATGATAATGTGTAGCTAGGTGTGATGGGTAGGTATTTAGGTAGGATGTGTGAGGATAAGGCGGGATGTGTGGCTAAGGTAGGATTTGTGTGTGGCTAAGGTGTGTGGCTAAGGTAGGATGTGTGTGTGGCTAAGGTGTGTGGCTAAGGTAGGATGTGTCTGTGGCTAAGGTGTGGTAGGTAGGATGTAATTAACTGATTGATATGGGCTAATTGGGAAAATGAAGGGGCGAATAAAGGGGTGTAGCTCTGGGTCTGTGAGGTGATGAGAGAAACGGATAATCTTCCAAACAATAATAGTTGTTGTTATTATTATTGTCATTGATCATTATTATTATTATTCTCATCATTATTATGATTCCATGCTTACATCTCTGGGTATTAACCTTTAGGTGTTTTAGTCTTTGTTAGAATAAACCACATAAACCAAACCGCACCTACCGAAAACCTTTGAGCAACCAGCGAGGCACTCGCCACCTACACATTATGGAAACTGAAAACATTAACAGAAGTCTAGATATTTTATGAGTAGCCATTCTCCACCTACACAATATAGAAACTGAAAAATATTAACAGAACTCAAGACGTTTTAGTAGCCATATCGCTCAAAGCTGCTGGCTTGATCTTTGTTTTTTTGTTGCGATCCAATTTATGAAACAAATTGTTTAGTAGTTGCTACCATATGTAAGGGATAATGCCCTTTGTGGTGTCCGTTATCAGGAATTAATGGACAACGCGGAGACCTTAGAACCGTCCAACGTGAAGCGGAGGACGGTTGCCTCCGTCAAGTCCATTAGTTCCTGATTATGGACACCTCAAAGGGCATTATCCCACTTATACCATGGTCACTTGCCAAAGACAATAAATTAAGACCATTCATTCATATTTTCATGCGTTTTACAATCCAAGTATAACGGTTTTCAAAAGCCATAATTTAGTTTCCCTGGTAGCGCCTGAGGGTTTGACTCATACCTGGAACAATCATTACCCTCCCGTAAGGTTCTCAGGCAACGGAAACGTTGTTCCCTCCTCTAGTAAATAGGACAGACTTTAGATACGACTTGGCAACTGGAGGTACTCTAGTCCGCTCAGCTGAGCATGAGCCAGAGAGCTAACGTTATGTATTGTACATATTTTGTACACATACTCTAGGGTCTATAACATATAACCGCGTCGTCTGATTACAGTTTAATTCATTTTTCATAATCGACCAACTCTCGTTTTGAAGACTAATCACCACAGCAATCGTTTCGATGCGAATCGCGACGGTCTATACTTTCAACATAAAGTGTACATATTTATAATTTGAAATACGTCCCAGCATTTATACATATCATTTAGCAGCTCTCGTTTTGAAGGCTGAACAGAAAAATTTGACTGGATCTACTTAGTAGGTGTCCATATATCAGTGATTAACGGAAACCCTGCAGTCAATCAGAATCTAGTATTCCCCCAGACTAGGTATAAATATGTATAAACATACAGTATAGTAGCAAGAATGGCTATCAGATCCCTGCAGGTATTGGTCTTCCCAGTTCTGTGACTTTCTGTTTCCTGTTAAACCCCCCCCCCCTCCCCATTGATGCTCTCAGCGAACACGTCGTCCCTGAGCTTCTCTCAAGGCATGGGCGAACATTCTGCCCTAACCCATTTCACAGAAGAAGGGTTTCTTCAGAAAACACACCTGGCTGCATTAAAGATAACCCTTGTTTGCTGTGACGCACTCCCCACCGAAGGGACCAATCCAGCACCGTTGTTTCAAATCACAACACTGATTTGAAACAACTGTTGCCATGCGTATGTGTGCATGTCGGTGTGTGTGTGTGTGTGGGTGTGTTTGTGTGTGTGTGTGTGTGTGTGTGTGTGTGTGTGTGTGTGTGTGTGTGTGTGTGTGTGTGTGTGTGTGTGTGTGTGTGTGTGTGTGTGTGTGTGTGTGTGTGTGTGTGTGTGTGTGTGTGTGTGCACGTGTACATGTGTGTGCGTGTGTTTGTGTCTAAGTGTTTGTGTGTGTGTGCGCGTGTGTGTGTGTGTGTGTGTGTGTGTGTGTGTGTGTGTGTGTGCGTGCGTGCGTGCGTGCGTGCGTGCGTGCGTGCGTGCGTGCGTGCGTGCGTGCGTGCGTGCGTGCGTGCGTGCGTGCGTGCGTGCGTGCGTGCGTGCGTGCGTGCGTGCGTGTGTGTGTGCGTGCGTGCGTGCGTGTGTGCGTGCGTGCGTGTGTGTGTGTGTGTGTGTGTCTGGGCTCACCTGGATACTTCCCACCTCGACTCCTCTTGATGAAGCAGACGATGAGGAGGATGAGGATGATGAGGGCGATGGCGCACATCAGCCCGATGAACCAGCCCTGAGTGGCGATGTCCACCTGATCCTTACTGTAGGCTGAGGGCACACACACACACACACACACACACACACACACACACACACACACACACACACACACACACACACACACACACACACACACACACACACACAATCACACACACACACACACATACACACACATACACATAAACACACACGCACACACACACACACAAAGACAGAAAGAGGGATAGACAGGAAACATAGGGAGAGTAAGCATGATACGTAGGACCATCAATAGGTGAGGATGAGCCATTTCGTGATGTCAGTTCGTGACCTGGCATTGGACATTAAAGATGGCAGGTGTCAGCTATGGGGTCCCATCAAAAAAATAGCAGTATGTTGAATCTCCTCATGAGACTAAGTTTTTGTCTGGTCAACTTAATGCCATTTCTCAATTATCATAAAGCAAGTAAGAAGTGTCCATAATAATGTTTCCAACCGCGCTCAACCGCACACAGATTGAAGTACAAGACTGAGGAGTCTGCTGGATTACCTATAGAGAAATGAGCTGCATCCCTGATATACATTTGGTAAGCTTGGTTTCCTGGTCTAAACAGCGTGCAGGGCCCAAACAGCGGCCGCAGCTCGGTGTTTAACCATATCGTTGGGACACGGCCGATAGAATGATGAAGGCTGACACACAACGGCCACGGCCCAGCGCCTCACACAAAGAAAAACGCACAATACAACACTGCAACTGTCTGGCGGGAAAATGAACACACAAAGATGAATACATCCCTCATGTGATCAAAACAGATGCACAAATGTTCAGCGACTAGCAGCTTAACAACCTTGTACTAACGTAAATTGTCGCTCTGTACAGATGAGTTCAACCTCCCGGAGGCTAGAGGCTGAGTCATGCACCCTCTCTACAGCTCCATCCCTCTCTCACCAGCGTCCACTAGAGGGCGCCCTTAGTGTCCTAGACTGGAGGGATACATTTCCATTCAGTTACCGCCATCTCCCGCAAAAATCTACGTAAAACCGCTCGCTCTCCTCTCCGAAGTGTCCCTGCTAAAGTGCCGTCGGCACGCAGCGGTTGCCATGACAGCAATCCCCCCCCCCTGTGGGGGCGGGGACAGCCGGAGGCGTGGTCTCACCTGTGCCGGTCTCAAAGGTGAACGACTGGCTGCTGATATCGTGGTGTTCGTGGGAGTACACCCGCAGACGGTACTTGGCCCCCTCGATCAGGTCGCCCACCTTAATGGGGGGCTGCTGTTTGACAGGCACAGTCCTTACTGTTCCGTTGCCTTAGAGACACAATGCAGAGGAGACGAGAGAGCGGCGGTCACTCTCCAGTCGCGTCTGGATGGAACCACTTGTGATCAGGGCCATGATGCAGGGGGCCACCTTGGACCAGGACCAGAGGGTAGGGTTGGGTTGGGTTCCCAGTGGATTGCATTGAGCCAGAACAAGGCAGTGCTCAGCCCCCTGAGGAAAACCTCTCCTGCTGGGTTATGTGTGTTCATGTGTCTTAATAAGCTGAGCTTTTTAGAGCCAGTAAAGCTTCTACTTTCTCTCTGGGTCATGAGCTCTACTTCAGTGAGAAACCAGTGGACCAATGCTCAGAGCAGCAGGTGCTGCTTCAGGTAATGTTTTACTCTAGTCCAGTTCCATAATACTGAACTCAAGGTGTAGTTTTCTCTGTGGGTGGTACAGTGATAGCTAAGCTAGCTAAAAAACTAAGCAGTAGAGTGGAGGCTAGCAAAGCTTTGTTTGTCTCATTTATCCATTGACCCAAACTCAATTTCAGAAAACAAACCAAATAAAGATCAAAAAGTAACCAAAGACTCAAATCGAAACCTCAGGCGCAGCACTCAACATAGCTAGTGCCAGTTGATGTCAGGTACCATCAGCTGCCACTAGCTCAGCTCTTTCACCAGAGGCGGTGCTGTTGCTGAGGATTGATTGAAAAATGAAAGCTCCCTCATCTTTCCGGTGAAAGATGGGTTGGTCAGTGTGAGGCAGAGCCTGGAGCAACAGAAGGGGGCTGCAGGGAGTCATGCACCATGCCATATGCACAATGACACCAGCCGCAGTGAGGGCATGGGCTGCACCATCCCTCCATCCACCGCCTGGCCGGAGGTGAACGACTGGAGGATCCAGGACCACCAGGCAGACCTCCCATGCGTGGGACAACACAGTGCTCCGGGAACTCTTGCCCCCCGGACAGATGCTGATCAGCCCTTGTATTGTTATTGGAGGCAGGCATTAGTGTTTCATCGTTTGGAATCAGAGGTGATGGAATGAGTGGAGCACGACCGCTGTCCCTGACAGCTTCTATATATACAATATTTCGAAAATAAATACAATATTTTCAGAAACTCTTAAGATGTATAGAAGCCATGTGGCTGTCAAGGAATATCGTGGCTCGGCCAGTCAATGTTTAGCAACGATGTGCTCTGACACAAGCTTACAATGGCAGCCAATCTACAAATTAATTTACATATTATGAAAAAGTGTATGTGTGGAGATGTGTTTTGACGCGTCATTCAACAATAAAGCGATGTATTTTGAGCAAGCCGACGTACGCATGGACACACTCAAATAGGCTACATTCATCAAAACACAAAGCAGCAACTCCAACACCAAGGTCAGCTCAACAGCCAATCACAGCAAGTCAGGCATGTCTGCATGGCAAACGAAGCGATAGGATTGGTGCACAGTTCAGGCAACAGCAGTGAAATAATGATCAATTTATAAAAGAGTGTGACAGGCGACACCGACGCAATGTGCATAAGAGACAGGAGGACAGCGTTCACAGTTATGAGGAAAGAGGAGTGTAGGATATCTTTAAAGTACAGGTTTTAAAGAAATGTATGTATTTTCAATTTGAGCTTTCTGTGTAAAGAGAAAGCGAGAGAGTGACAGAAAACTCATTGAACGTACTGCAGGGCCTGTAGCCAATCGTAAAAAAGGTCCTGATGAAGGAACTGACTCTCATGGAGAGGTACTCCCCTTGTTGAAGGGTTCTTTCAGTCTTAGTGTATCTTCTATCTTGCATGGCTCAAAAATGAATATAGTATTCATTGAAAAGACGGATGATGCTTGTGCAATTACAAACATCGAGATAAGATGCTTTGAGTAAGAATCAGATTGGTCACAGCCTTGAATAGCTTTCAAATTGAACTTTTTACTGGAAAATGAATTGAATGTGTGATAATGTACTGGTTTTGAATACGATTGTATGAGTTTGCTTGATTAAAAAATAAATCAATGAAGCAGAATTGAGTAATATGAACCTAGCCAGTTGATCATTGTAAAATATATACATACAAATGTATCCTATCAATTGTAATTTCTAAATGTTCTAATTTCCCTAGATTCATAAAACATGACCTGATTCAGTTCAGCTAGCCTTTCTTGCTCCAGACTTAATCTGAATCAGATATGCAACATAAGGCTTATGAACACATCGCCAAAAGTTTTTGGTAAACGTATTCAAAACAGTCTATACTCTGAGCTAAATTAAATCTCCTACTACTCTACTACTCTACTACTATCTATTTGTTTTCCATCAGCATGACTCTGAGTCCTTCAAGGAGGCATTGGTATGTCTGGCCCCCTCTGCCTGGACTAGCCTGCAGAGAGGGCTACAGTTACAGGATCTTATCACTCTAGTATCAGTCAGTCTATTGGAAAATCCCAAATGTAAATGATTTAAAGTACTAAGTACTATTATTTTCGTTATTATGTCTGATGAGCCTATCGAGTGGCTTGGGGTGGGCCTACTGCGGCCCTCCTTGTCTTAAGCGTCTATTGGGCTCTTACTGTCCAGCGTGAACTCAATGACAAACTCGGTGGTGCCGGGCGGGAAGTTGTGGGTCCAGTTGACGTTAGCGTAGTTACTGTTAGGCTTCACCGTCAGGTTCCAGATCTCCCGACCCGGGGCCACTACACAGGGGTCAAAGGTCAGAGGGTCCAGGGCATATGGGGTTCATAGATCAAAGCAACAACACGCAGGCACACACATACACACACATGCACACGCACACACACACACACAGACACACACACAGAAAGGGTTCATCGATCACAGCATCAACACACAGGCACACACATTCACACACACACGCACGAACACACACACACACACACACACACACACACACCCACACACACACAGAAGGGTTCATCTATCACAGCATCAACACGCAGGCACACACATACACACACACACACACACACACACACACACACACACACACACACACACACACACACACACACACACACACACACACACACACACACACACACACACACACACACACACACACACACACACACACACAATCACAGGGCTGTATGCATCTGCCCATTCATACTATCCAACTGAGATGAGGATCAGAAGGACTCTGGGTTTGTGGACTGCTTGGGATCTGTTTCTTTAAACAACATGTCGCATTGCACTAAGTATGTTTGCTGCCTCTCCAGCAGCATAAACACACTAGGCTGGTAGGTCTGCATGGCACTCTGGGCTGTACACCTCACTTTACATCACAGAGTACCATGGTATACACTGACAAGAATATACCTCCAAAGTTCCGGGAATAGTCTGCAATACGTCAATTCCCACTCATATATTCATCAACTTTAACCTGTTGATATCAACAAACTCACAAACAATTCTCTTTTCTGTAGGTACCTATGAATCTCAGTCTATTCAGTGAGCAATAAGCATTGTTTTCTCATAGACTGAAACACATGATACTACTTACGTTATATAGTAATAACGTAAAAAGGATTTTCAGCACAAGAAACCCATGGCTCACTTCTAGGTAAGAGAGGATCAAGTACCGAGATGTATCATCACTCAATTAGGTGGTTCTTGTTAAATAAATGTTCAATAATTCTGTCTATACGCTCTCAGAAAGACATTTTCCCTTGCGATTTCATCACTTGCAATTCATATTCAATACAGCTAGGCTACAGCTAGGCTACAGCTAGGCTACAGCTAGGCTACAGCCAGGTACGCTGAGGCCCCGCCTCTCAATCCACAGGCTGCAGCCCCCAAAACAAGAGCAGCATATCAGAATGGAGCCCCCAAAACCGAGTATCTCTCGCTTGCTCAGGTGAAGAGAATCACACGAACACCAGGCAGACGGGGTTCGCCTGACAACCACATCAACAGCAACAGCAACCCCCATGACGGGCATGCGAACGCCAGGTTACGTAGGCCCCGCGCGCCGCCGTGTTGTTGTACCCAAAACGTTCTGATCGGGCCGCTTGGTGGCGACCAGCAGAGGGGTGGTGGCGGGAGCCTCGGTGGTGGTTGTAGTAGCGGCGGTGGTGGTGGTGGTGGAGGGGGTCGTAGTAGTAGCAGTAGTAGAGGTTGTGGTACTTATGGTGGTCGGAGCAACGGTGGTCGGAGGGAGGGGAGGAGGAGTAGGAGGGACAGAGGTAGAGTCGCCGTCGTCGGTTAGCTCGACTACAGCGAGGAGGAGGAGAAGGAGGAGGAGGAGAGGGAGGAGAGGGAGGATGGGGAGGGAGAGGAGGGGGGGAGGGGGAGGAGGAGGTGGAGGAGGAGGAAGAGGCGGAAGAGGAGGAGGAGAGGGAGGGGGAGGAGGGGGGGAGGAGGAGGAGAAGGGGGAGGAGGAGGAGGAGGAGGAGGAGGAGAGAGAGGGTGGGGAGGGGGGAGGAGGAGGAGGAGGAGAGGGAGGGAGGGGAGGATGGGAGGAGGAGGAGAGGGAGGGGAGGAGGGGGGAGGGTTGGGAAGGAGGAGGAGGAGGAGAGGGAGGGGGGAGGAGGAGAGGGTTGGGGAGGAGGGGGGGAGGAGGTGGAGAGGGAGGGGGAGGAGGAGGAGAGGGTTGGGGAGGAAGGGGGGAGGAGGAGGAGGAGAGGGATGAGGAGAGAGCATAGGGTCAGACAAAGTTGAAGGTATCAAACACAACTTGAAACACACATGCACGGTTAATCAATTTACCTAAAATGAAGGATGATTAGGAAAGCTTTTATGGATGACAATAGCACCACCTAGAGGTCAACTATGCATATTACAAAAGGTGCACATTTTTGAGATTGGGGATGGAACTTTAAGTCTGGAAAAGCTGGAAAAAGCTGCGGTTTGCATGTGTTGATGGCTAATCCTAAATGAGTTTTTCTTTTCTTTCAATACAACTGTGTCTCTAACGTTCCCCATGCCACCTTTTGCTCAGCAGCACTGCCCATGGGCCTGTGAGCCAGCAGGCAGCTCGGTCTCTCATTTACATTACATTTACAATTTTTTTGGTAGCCACTTTTATCCAAAGCGACTGACAGTGATTCTTAGACATATTCACTCATCGATGGCAGACTCAACCATGCAAGGTGAATGCCGGCTGGTCAGGAGCAGTCAGGGGGAGGTGTCTCGCTCAGGGACACCTCAACACTCGAGGAGCCGGGGATGGAGCTAGCAACCTTCCGGTTACAAGTCCACCTGCTCTAACTCCTGAGCCAGGCCGACCCCCATCTCTCCTCAGTACTGGGGTTGCAGCACAGAGCAGCATGCGGCTCCTTACCTCAACGACGCCTTGCTCTGCGGCCTCTGACCAGTGGCTACAGGCAGCACATGAGATGCAGTGGCAGGCTGTTTGGGTGCATGGGTTAAAATGAACAGCAGGCACGTGAGAGAGCGAGCTGGTCAGCCAGTTAGGGGTCAGGCAGCAGACGACGTCCCATCCCCCCCTTCCCACCTCCACATATCCACAGGCAAGATGCTGGCGCAAGCCCCCCCGTCTCATCGAGTGGCAGGAAGGTGAGCCAATGCCGTACTCAATGTGCGTCATTAGAGCCCGGGTGCAAAACGGATGGAGGAGGAGGTGGGGTCAGGGTCAAGGTGAACCCTACGACAACGTGAAGACAGCTGCTGCTCTAGTACGTGAGCTCTGCAGGATGCCTTTCTATGTGCATATGATCTGGCAGAAAACAGTGCCTTTGGATAGGTGATGTTACTGAAGCAGTGGTTTGCTCTGATTTTAGTGGTGTGAGCCCTGAACGCACACAGGTCACTATGCATCAAAGATGAAAACAGAACAAACCAGACCCACAGATCATCCTAGTCGCTCTGGTGAGAGTCCTATCGGATTGGATTACACAGCAATACATAGCCTAATCAGATGTCTGACGAACGCTGGATTGGTGCCTCCAGAAGGGTTATTAAAGCATATCAATAAATAACCAAATAAAAGCAATTTCCTAAGATGTGTTTGTTTGGGAAACAGGCATAACCCTAGCCCTAACACTGAGCAACCACGACACTACCAAGTGTCAGCTACAGGGGGCAGCAGCACGCTCTGGGTGGACCTGGACTGTGCTGTTGACAAGATGGCGAGATGGACTGAAGACGGGTGAATAAACATGGTGGAGGGGACGGAAATGAAACATCAAAATACTGAGCAGGGGACAAGCAGATGGACAGCCAGCCACGCCCTCCCCCCACCTCCCAAAGCAGCGTTACCTAGCCCTGGGGCGTCGGTGCCAGGGCCTGTAAAGCTCCCTGTCCGAAGAAGGAGAGAAGGAGAGAGCACAGAGAGCACAACGAAGGCACACATCAAACAGAGAAGAGGCTCACCAACACAGGAGAGAGAGACCGACATGGGACGAGAGACACTCATTAGGGTTAGAACAGGAGGAAGAAAGGATGGGGAGAGGAGGGGGGGGCTCAGGGAGAGAGAGCCAGCGAGACTCTGAGAGAATAGGAGTGTGTGACACACAGGACGAAGATGTGGACACTGTGGGTATGTGTGTGTGCACGTGCATGTCTGATAATGTGTGTGTATGTGTGTGTATGTGCGCTCCAATTATAGCCAATCTCAGTAACTACGGACTGATGATTGAAGGAAGCATTAGCATGGACATCTCTTAGAGAATGACCGTCAGTAACAAAGCACCCTGTAATTACAACTGTACACACACACACACACACACACGCACGCATGCACACACGCACGCACGCACACGCGAGCGCACACACACACACACACACACACACACACACACACACACACACACACACACACACACACACACACACACACACACACACACACACACACACACACACACACACAGTTACACATACACACACACAGATATATATAGTGCTATTGTGGTCAGGCAGTGCAGAGCCTGTGTGCCTTAAAGGACAGCTTCTCCGTGAATGGACGGCTTGGCTTTTGTGTGTGTAACTCTTATCTAGGCAGAGACCTTCACAGTAAAAGCGTCTGCCACACAATCCGGAGCAACCTGGTTCTCATGCCATGGAGCGGGCATCGTTACACCGTCCCCAACACAAAGAGCAGCGTCGGGGTAAGATGTCTGGTCTGGTGTGCTCCACCTCCTCTGCATCTCGCCGGAGGACAGTGCCCAGACTTGGACCCAAGATGTGGGACTGACCTCCCTGAGCTGTGCTCCTTTTCTCTCGATTGCCGGGACTGTAATCTAAGAGATGGGCTTTGTGTTCTCTGAATAATAAGAGAGATCCTCTCCTCGTCATGAGAACCAGGCCTGCTGCTTGTTTTCTGAGATTAGATTGGTTGTTTCGGCCGCTTATGACAGGGCTAAGGATGCTGTTGTTATCATTCATCTGTCAGTCCACTTTTGAATGGACTAGTAACCTCATTTAGATTGAGATGTGTGTCCTTCTCCCTTTTGTCCTTTACATGAGACGACTACATTAGAGCACTCTGGTTGTTTGTTTGGAGGGGAATAATGAAGCTTCACTAGTTTCTCTCTACTCTCTGTTGCTTTGCCCCCAAAACCAAACCAAAGGCAGGGAGGGGAGAGAGGTGGTCAGCCAGAGAGTGGAGGGAGCCTAGCAGAACATCATGTTCAGAGGAGGACTTAGCTGCTCAGCAAGAGCTTGGCCAATCCCACGTCAGTAATATAACGCACTGTATCCGACTGCAGGCAGCACATGTATTGTAACTAGGTATTTCACAATGCACATGCCTTTGTCTCTGTTCTGTCATCTTATTAAATGGGTTTTATTAAAGCAAACAAATATCTTCTGTGTCTACATTGATCATATGATCAATGGAGATATAGACATGCCATACATTGAAATGCTGCCAACTTTGCTAGAGGGTCTTCCATGCATTTTCAACATTCCTTTATACTTCCTAAATCCTATCCTTGCTGTGTGTGTGTGTGTCTTTGCATGCGTGCGTGCTTGCATGTGCGCCCCAAATTGTGTGTGTGTACGTGTGCCCACATGGATGAGTGTGTGTGCGTGTGGGTGTGTGTGTGTGTGTATGTGTGTGTGTGTGGTGTGTGTGTGTGTGTGTGTGTGTGTGTGTGTGTGTGTGTGTGTGTGTGTGTGTGTGTGTGTGTGTGTGTGTGTGTGTGTGTGTGTGTGTGTGTGTGTGTGTGTGTGTGTGTGTGTGTGTGTGTGTGTGTGTGCATGTGTGTGTGCGTGTCTGCGTGTGTGTGCATGTGTGTGTGCGTGCTCACCCTCGTTGGCCGAGCGGGGGAACTCCCCAGTGAAGGCCTCCCCGGCACCCACCTGGGTGAGGGCGGACAGGAAGAACTTGTAGCGCATGGCGCGGTCGGGCAGACGCATGGTGTACTGCGTGATGTTGGGGGGGAAGGTCTCCAGGCGATACGGCCCTAGCTTGGAGCCGTTCACTAACACACGGGACAGAGGGTTCAGGGGTCAGACAAGGTCCGGGTGCTGGGGTCCTGGGAGCTATGTGGTTAGCCCAGGTGCAACTCAGGACGTGCAGATGCAGATATAAAAGATCCCATATCATGCGTTTTTAGGCTTAATAATTGCATTTGGGGGTACTACTAGAATAGGGTTCGATGCCTGTATGTTAGAAATACCCCTTATTAATCTCAAACTGTTCATTTCTGCAAAATCAATTTCAGCGTCTTTCAAAAACGGTCTGATTTGTTGTCAACGTCTTATTCCTGGGTCAGCAAATTCAGACAGAAGTTGTAAACATTGCAGGTTGCGACTTCTGCCCTTCAGCATGGCACACTGCACAGGCTGACGTCACACTGTTACTGAAGTCAACTTTGAGTGCAAACAAGCTGTTTCAGGCACTTTGAGGGGCGTTTTCCTGAATACTCCCCCTGGCTCGGACTTCAATTTTCTAACGTAGCAGACGGAAAACATATAAACAATCGTCATATAACAGTCTAAAGCTAAGGGAATAGTCGAAAAAAATAAAATAAAAGGCCTCGGTGGCCTTCAGCACTTTGGTGCCCTGGTTGAGGAGCTCAGAGATGTGCTCTTCAATAGCATCCCGAGCTCTCCAGGGTTGTTTGAGCGAAGCCCACCTGTATGGTACTTGAGTTGGTAGCCAATCAGGACGCCGTTTGGCTCCAGGGGCTTGTCCCACTGCAGGTGGATGGTGTCTAAGGCCCTCTTGACTATCTCAAAGTACTTTGGGGCGTCCGGCACTTTGTAAACACACACACACACACACACAGATACACACACATGCACACAAAAAATATAAACATAAATATGGGAACTGCCGAGCACGACGAACTTCATTAATTATCAGACAAATACAATATCTAACTTTAACACTACTCACCATCCTCCCCCTCCCCCTCCCCTCCTCCTCCTCCCCCTCCCCCTCCCCCTCTCCTCCTCCTCTTCCACTTCCTCCTCCCCTCCCTCCTCCCCCTCCTCCTCCCCCTCCTCCTCCTCCTCCTCCCCCTCCTCCTCCCCCTCCTCCTCCCTCCTCCTCCCCCTCCTCCTCCCCTCCCTCCTCCTTCTCCCCCTCCTCCTTCTCCCCCTCCTCCCCCTCCTCCTCCTCCCCTCCCTCCTCCACCCCTCCCTCCTCCTCCTCCTCCCCCCTCCTCCCCTCCCTCCTCTTCCTCCTCCTCTCCCTCCTCTTCCTCCTCCTCTCCCTCCTCCCCCTCCTCTTCCTCCTCCTCCCCTCCTCCTCCCCTCCTCCTCCCCTCCTCCTCCTCCCCTCCCTCCTCTTCCTCCTCCTCTCCTCCTCCTCCGTCTCCCCCTCCTCCTCCTCCTCCTCCTCCGTCTCCCCCTCCTCCTCCCCCTTCTCCCCCTCCTCCCCTCCTCCTTCTCTTCCTCCTCCTCCCTCTCCTCACCCTCGTCCTCCTCTTCCTCCACCTCCTCCTCCCCCTCCTCCCCCTCCTCGTCTTCCTCCTCCTCCTCCTCTTCCCCCTCCTCCCCCTCCTCCTCCTCTTCCCCCTCCTCCCCCTCCTCGGCCTCCTAACAGTGGGGGGGGGGGGGGGGGGGTTGGTGTGCTGCTCACCTCCCTCCTTGGTGCGAACCTCCACGGTGTTGCTGGGGGGGCCCTCGTGGCCCCTGTTGGCCACCACCATCAGCATCCTGTAGTGGGAGAAGGGCACCAGCCCTCCCAGCACGGCACTGGGCCGCTGGGCGATGCTGTAGAAGCCCCTGGTCATCTTCTCCTGGGACACGCGCAGCCCCTTCAGCAGACTGGCCTCGCGCCAGTAGTACAGCTACAGAGGTCAGAGGTCAGAGGTCAGAGGCAAGGGGTCAGGTTGAGGAGGATAGAAGATATAAGGATACGGGGCAGAGATGAGCAGAGTGAAGCTGAAGATGATTCAGGATTCAGTGTTTTACCAACAGGCAAACGTGTGTCTCTATGGTCTCGGAATGTGTTGTGTGTGTGTTGTGTAGTTCGCCTGGATTCTGCATAGCCCACCCCTCTAACCCCTCCTTAGTACTGTATGCTGCACGGCCTGGCACTTAATGTATGCACTTATTGTATGTCGTATATAGCTATAGTTCTTAGTTGTGTAGAATCCTATCCTAGCTATCTTTGTTGTGTACGGGGAATGGGTTAACCTAGTGATTGTTAGTGCTTTGCACTTGGTTATATGAACATTCTCACTGTACCGACAGTGATATATTGCTGCTTTCTTCTGACAAATGTACTTATTGTTAGTCACGTTGGATAGAAGCGTCTGCTAAATGCCCTAAATGTAAATGTAAAATATTGTTTGTCCGTTTGGACGGGAGTCAAACCTGCATTCTATCACCTTGTACTGCTGCTATTCACGCCATAATAAATATGTGAACTACAACGTTTCTGAAGATAAAACGCATCCATCATTTGAGTCAATGGACCAAGGGAATTGTCCTCTATAAAAGGTTTTATTCTGGTCAATGAATAAATTGTTAATTGTGTATATTCCTGGAATCACATTGGGGTCTAGAGGACACAGCATTTACACAAAGTCCTGACCTAGCTTATATGTAACATTGTATTTGTTGCCATTGGCGTGCGTGCATGCGTGTGTGTGTGTGTGTGTGTGTGCGTCTGAGCATGTGCGTGTGCCTGCGTGTGTGTGTATGTGAGCATGTGCGCGTCTGAACATGGGCGTGTGCGTGTGCCTGCGTGTGTGCGTGTCTGAGCATGTGCGTGTGCGTGCGTGTGCGTGTGTGTGTTACCCTATACTCCTTGAACTCCCCCATGACCGAGCTGGGGTCCACCGGGTTCCAGTGGATGGTGACCGAGGTGCTGTCCACGTTTGACACGCGCAGGTTGGTGGGGGCGTCGGTGGGCTCTGAGGGACATCGGAGGGCTGCCATTAGAACACGTCTTCTCAAAGCCTCTCCTTCTCCCTTCCTCTTTCCCCTCGCCTTCCCTCCCTTTCCCTCCCCTTCCCGTTCTTTCCCGGCCTCGTGTTCCTCGGGACGGCCCCAACTCACTGTCCTCCCCGGAGTATCCTGTGGCGACGTTGGAGGTGGGTCCGGCGCCGTGGTCGTTCAGTGCCTGGATCCTGATCTCGTAGGGGACGTAGGTATCGGTGTCGTGCACCACGTGCTTGGAGCCCGTCGTGGTCACGTTGCTCCAGGCCTCGCCCGTGTCCTTCCTCCTCCACCACAGCTGGTAGTGCAGGTTGGGGCCGTTCCTTTCCACGTTGAGCAGGGGCTGCACCGAGGGGGAGAGGGACAGGGCGTCACCGGAGGGGAGGGGGGCAGGGGGGCATTTAAGAGCTCCTTAAGGCCATGAGAGTTAAGGACAGAGCTCCTTAAGGTTAGAGAGTTAAGGACAGAGCTCCTTAAGGCCATCGGAGTTAAGGACAGAGCTCCTTAAGGCCATGAGATTTAAGGACAGAGCTCCTTAAGTTTAGAGAGTTAAGGACAGAGCTCCTTAAGGTTAGAGAGCTAAGGACAGAGCTCCTTAAGGTTAGAGAGTTAAGGACAGACCACTTTAACGCCATGTGAGTTTTTTCAACATTGGCAATAAAAATAAAAACACTCTGCAGAAGAAGAATCTGCAGACCAATCAGGTCCTCACAACCTAGCTAAAGCACTACCAAAGGACAAGTGGCCCTCAAAACAAATCAGAGCAGCAGATTCACTGTACGCACTGAAACACAAGATCAGACACTGATCATATAACATAAAATTAATTAAGAAGAGGGTTCAGAACAGCGTATCTCTAGATAGCCTGTCTCACCTCCCAGCTGATCTCATTTTGTTCTCGGTTTACCCAGCCTGTCTCACCTCCAGCTGATCTCATATTGTTCTGATACTCAGCCTGTCTCACCGCCAGCTGATCCCATCTTGGTCTCAGCCTGTCTCGCCTCCAGCTGATCTCATCTTGTTCTCAGCCTGTCTCACCTCCACCTGATCTCATATTGTTCTCAGCCTGTCTCACCTCCAGCTGATCTCATCTTGTCCTCAGCCTGTCTCACCTCCACCTGATCTCATATTGTTCTCAGCCTGTCTCACCTCCCAGCTGATCTCCATGTTGTTCTTCTTGGTGCCCCACCCCTGCAGGCCGCTGGGGATGACGTCGGGTGCTGGAAACACAGAGACACCCCCATTACTCCCTGATCTCCCCCTCACTCTCCGGGCGAGCGACCTTCCCCACAGGAAGGGGTTTGATGCTGCATGGACGACTAATGGACCGTTGATCACGGTAACTGCTATGAGCCTCACACGCGCCGCTGGTCTTGTAGCGGGGCGAGGGGTGGCTGGGCGCGCTCTGCCCCACTGAGTTGATGGCGATGACCCGGAACTGGTAGTTGATGAAGGGGGAGAGCTGCAGGATGACCGAGTTCAGGTCCCCGGGGTAGCTGGTCAGATTCTGCCAAGAGCCGGGCTCCCAGCGATCCTCCTCATACTGGACCAGGAACTCTGAGAGGGAGAGGGAGAGAGGGAGAGAGGGAGGGGGGGAGAGAGAGGGAGGGAGGGGGGAGAGAGGGAATAAATTAACATTAGGATAATATCACATGCTGTGCATTTTTGCAGAGATGTGCATGTGTATCTATGCTTTGTGTGATTGTGATGTGTGTGTGTGTGTGTGTGTGTGTGTGTGTCTGTGTGTGTGTGTGTGTGTGTGTGTGTGTGTGTGTGTGTGTGTGTGTGTGTGTGTGTGTGTGTGTGTGTGTGTGTGTGTGTGTGTGTGTGTGTGTGTGTACTGACGGGTGATGACACTGTTGTGGTCGTTTCCAGGGATCCAGGTGAGACGAACGCTACGGACCGCCAGGTCGGACAGGTCCAGGTCCATCGGAGGGTCCGGGCGGTCTGGGGGGAGCAAGACAAATCAGAGGGGCTGTACACACACACACACTCACAGACACACGCACACACGCTCACAAGCCCACACACACATGCACATACACACACATACACACACACACACACACACATGCACACAAATAAACACACAGACACACACACACACATACAAGTACACAGACACACAAACGCACACATACACACACACACGCATAGATCCGCACACACTCATACACTCATACTCAACCACATACACACACATGCAAAAATAGACACACACACACACACATACATATATGTTTGCAAACACAGATGCACAAACACACAAGGGTTTGGGGGGGGGTAAAAAATGAGGTAAATTAGTGAACCAATGGGAGGAAAAGGGATAATAAAAGGAGGGTGAGAAAGACAGAATGATATGATAATATCTAGCATCAGCCCACAGACCAGACTCTGTTGGGAACGATGTCATCTGGACAAGCGGAAAGGACTTGCTTCAACCAATCTGGACCTAAAGCCTAAAGCCTATCTATCTATCTATCTTCATTCCTACAGTGATCAAAACTTATCCTAATGCACATTCATAACTACCTCAGACGTTGGTCACTCTCTACGACCTGAACCAATCATGTCACCTCCCCAGCCTCATATGGTAGGTGTCCAGAGGCTGGGCTTATCATGAGGAGGACAGCCGAGACCGCAGACCCTTACCAGCGCTGTCATCGTAGGAAAAACACAGGTGTGACTCATAAGACTGACCTGGGGTCTGTTCTATGAACCAGGGCAGACAAGTAGACCACAAGATCACTAGTGTAGTCCCAAGCTGTTTCCTGGTACATTAAGAGACCTGTCTTCACTAGTGTAGTCTCAACCTGCTCCCTGGGACATGAATAGCACATATCATATAAGTGACTCATTTCAGTGGTGTTATGAGTGAAGCTGAGTTGGTGTGACGACGAGAAGGGTCTATTGAAACGATGAAGGATGAGAAAGAGTGGAACACAAACTCCAAAGAATGAGAGAAAGAACACAGTGACAGAATAACTAATAAGAGGAAAGCAGGAGATGGTGAATGAAGCATCCACACGTTTGAAGCCCTGTTTTTTACCTGGGGGCAAGGCGCTAGATACTGAGGGGTTGAAGGAGACTTCCTCTGTCAGGGAAGGGGGAGGGCGGGGCAAAGGTTAAAGTTCACAGGTTAGTCTACCAGCCAATCAGCAAGGTTAAATCTAGCTTGGATTGGGTTATAGTTCACACTACGCACATAATCAATCGGACTACTGCTAAATAGTACTACAATATTGTATTGCATGCAAACTACTGGTATTGCTGCTATTACTACTACTGCTATACTCTGGTGACGTAGGGCCATTGAGGCATAGTGTGAAAAGGACAGTGCAAAATCATTAGAGAATACAGACGATTAGTTAGGTTTCACTAGTGGGACATTTTAGGCATTATTAGTCCAAATGTTAGTTTCATAGAAGAGAACTGGACCTGGAACGAGATGTGCTCAAATGGAAGAGCATAATTTACAATATCCAGGGACATATTGCAATGGCTGTAGGTGTGTGGGTGTATGCTTGTTTTTGTGCATGTGTGTGTGAGATTATAGTTCTACATGAATAATTGAGGGAAATATAGAAATAATCAACAGCACATCAGATCCTTACACTGAACTACACCAAACCATAGAGGTATTTGAAACCCCTGGCATAACAAAATGTATCTCTGATCTTTGACCGACCATAACCTTACGTTGTGTATGATTATATGAACCCCTTTAGAGAGGGTATATGAAGGAACCCCTATAGAGAGGTTATATGAACCCCTATAGAGAGGGAATATGAACCCCTATAGAGAGGGTATATGAACCCCTATGGGTATACGTAAGGGAAGGGAAGGTGGATAAGTGGTGCAGTCCATTCCCTCAATCTATCCTCCACTATGTCACGAAGCGTGTGCTGGTGCAGAGCGGTGTAGCGCTGGAGAGTGTTGAGGCCCAGGGCACCTAGCACGGTGAGGCGGGCGGACGACACGTCCTGGTCGATCTCCGACTGGGCCGTGCACGTGTACACACCCTGGTCGCCCTCGTTGACGTTGGGGATGGACAGAGACTCCTCGTCTCTCCTCAGCCTGGGACAGAAGACCGGGTGGTTACACACTCAGAGGGGTGGCTTCATGAAGCTGAGGGCCCCGGGGGGGCCACCCTCCGGACCACCACCCCAGGGACAGAGGACAGGTGGTTACACACTCAGATGGCCCGCGGGGGGCTACGTACCTCCACCCCAGGGACAGGGGGCTGTCGTCCTTCAGCCAGGACACGGTGACGGGCAGGCTGGGGTCGGACTTGACCTTGCAGTCGAAGCGCGCCGTGGAGCCCCTGAAGGCCGACTGGTGCTCCAGCCCCCGCACGATGCGCGTTGGTTCTGGTGTGTGTGTGAAGGTAGGTGGTTCAGTCACACACACACTCCGGACGGGGAGTAGTCGCTTGTTCAAGCGAGTGCCAGTTACAACACAACATGATTTAAGTTTGTCTACAAACACAGATGATTAGGCACTCATTTGAACATTGTCGTGTTGTGTTAGGCAGTCATGTTGATTAGGCAACTCTTCAGAACACAATGGAAATCTTTGGACAGTAATTCATAGGGATTTCTCCTCACATGGTGCGAGGCTACTGTCACCCTGCAAGTCAATGGAGGCGGCTAACAGCTAATCCCAGGGAACTCCCCTCACACAATGAGGAATAGGAAAAGAACAACTCGTCTGAGTGGACATCAGACTCATCTGGATAACATTTACAATTAGGGCATTTAGCAGACGCTTTTATCCAAAGCGACTTACAATAAGTAGATTTGTCAGAAAAGGGCTCACTCTCGGTACAGTAAGGATGTTGATAGAACCAAGTGCAAAGCACTTAAATTCGCTAGGTGAACCCATTCCCTGTATACAACGAATATAGCTAGGATAAGATGCTACACAACTAAGTACTATAACTAAGTATGACTTCGATACGTGTGTACATTAAGTGCCGGGACGTACAACATACAGTAAGTGCGTAATGTGAGGATAAGACAGTTATACGCCAATCTACTGACATCTATCATCTGACAACATATCCCTTTACGTTCCTCTTCCCTAATGCTTGTTCTTTGGTGTGGCGTCAATAGGGGTGCTGCTGTTGTCTGACCTTTGACCTCCAGGATGACCTGGTTCTCCACGGTGCCCATGATGTTGCTGGCCACGCAGGTGTACGTGCCCTCGTCCTCCGTCCGCGCCCGCTTGATCTCCAGGGTGCCGTTGATGTACACCCGGTAGTGGCCCCCGTCCAGCCCGCTGCCCTGGCCGTTCTTAAACCTGGGACACACAGCATCGTACGGCGGGGGGCCGTGAGAAGGGACCACCGCATACTCTCGCAGATATGATGGGGAATGCTTTGGTTCTCAACACACACTCTCAATTTGGATCTGGCTTTTCTTATTATGTTGTAATAAATGCATTTCACATTCCTTTGAAGAAAGAGGAACGAATTTGATTGGCTACGGTTAATAACAGGGAGTTGACCTTGAGGGTCGATGGCTGATTTAAAAACTACAGAAGGCAAAGCCCAACTACAGGGAGTCCTTCCTCTCTGAAAGGGAGCAGAGAGAGAGAGCAGAGAGAGAGGAGAGAGAGAGATTAGTGAGAGAGAGAGAGAGAGAGAGAGAGAGAGAGAGAGAGAGAGAGAGAGGAGAGAGAGAGAGAGAGAGAGAGAGAGAGAGAGAGAGAGTGAGAGAGCAGTGAGAGGGCAGAGAGAGAGCAGAGAGAGAGCAGAGAGAGTGAAGAGAGAGAGCAGAGAGAGAGCAGTGAGAGAGCAGTGCTCACCAGCGCAGATCAGGCAGAGGCGAGCCAAAGAAGGGACAGTCCAGGAAGGTGCGGTTGTTCTCGATGACTTTGATCAGCTGGCTCTTGGGACCCAGTATCCTGGGGGCCATGTCTACAAACACAAATCAACAAAAGAGACAGATGATTAACCTGCTGAGGAATGTCATGACGCAAACCATCTCACAGTCGATTCTCGGGGAAGGATCAAATGGCCTCAGTATTCATTGCGTGCTTTCCAGAAACAGTCTGGCTTCCTGCCTCTTTTCATTTATTCTTCGTTCTCTGTGCAGGAGGCCCAGCCCCTTGTCCCCAGTGTGACTCCAATGCCAAACACAGCGTTTCTGTGTTGTCATCGATGGAGCTCAGTCCGACCCTGTCATGATTTTCCTGTACGCACGAGTCAGGGCCCCTGAGTAACAGCACTGACGCAGCATTACGCAATGTCATGCAAACAAACACACACAGACCCACACACACACACCCACACACACAGAGACCCCCATCCACCCACCCACGCACTAGGCCCACTCACCCAGGACGCTGACGAAGGCATTGGCCAGCAGGTAGCCGTGCTGGTTGGAGGCGTTGCACTGGTACACAGCACTGCTGCCGATCTGCACCGAGCGGAAGATGATGGTGTCCCCCATCATCTCACGGCTGGGGTTAGGCAAGGAGCCTGGGGGGGGGGGCAATGAGTCAAACCAGCAGAGCAGCAGCATCAAACCATTAAGGTACTTACATGCACTGAGGGGCCCCTCATAGAGACACAGTGTCCTATGGTACCAGTCTGCACTGAGGGGCCCCTCATAGAGACACTGTGTCCTATGGTACCAGTATGCACTGAGGGGCCCCTCATAGAGACGCAGTGTCCTATGGTACCAGTCTGCACTGAGGGGCCCCTCATAGAGACACAGTGTCCTATGGTACCAGTCTGCACTGAGGGGCCCCTCATAGAGACACAGTGTCCTATGGTACCAGTCTGCACTGAGGGGCCCCTCATAGAGACACAGTGTCCTATGGTACTAGTCTGCACTGAGGGGCCCCTCATAGAGACACAGTGTCCTATGGTACCAGTCTGCACTGAGGGGCCCCTCATAGAGACACAGTGTCCTATGGCACTAGTCAGAGAGGGTATATTAACCTATAGAGAGGGTATATGAACCTATAGTGAGGGTATATGACCCTGTAGAGAGGGTATCTGAAACTATAGAGAGGGTAAATGACCCTATAGAGAGGGTATATGAACCTGTAGAGAGGGTATATGACCCTGTAGAGAGGGTATCTGAAACTATAGAGAGGGTAAATGACCCTATAGAGAGGGTATATGAACCTATAGTGAGGGTATATGACCCTGTAGAGAGGGTATATTAACCTATAGAGAGGGTATATGAACCTGTAGAGAGGGTATATGAACCTATAGAGAGGGTATATGAACCTATAGAGAGGGTATATGAACCTATAGAGAGGGTATATGAACCTATAGAGAGGGTATATGAACCTATAGAGAGGGTATATGAACCTATAGAGAGGGTATATGAACCTATAGAGAGGGTATATGAACCTATAGAGAGGGTATATGAACCTATAGAGAGGGTATATGAACCTATAGAGAGGGTATATGAACCTATAGAGAGGGTATATGAACCTATAGAGAGGGTATATGAACCTATAGAGAGGGTATATGAACCTATAGAGAGGGTATATGAACCTATAGAGAGGGTATATGAACCTATAGAGAGGGTATATGAACCTATAGAGAGGGTATATGAACCTATAGAGAGGGTATATGAACCTATAGAGAGGGTATATGTAAGGGAAAGGAAGGTAGATGTGTGGTGCAACACAGACAGGAACCACTCACTCTCCACCGGCTCCCCGTTCACCAGCCACTGGACTTGCGGCCGGGGGTTCCCGCTGGCCCGGCAGACTAGCCGCCCGTTCTCGTCCGGCGCCAGCACCAGGTTGGTGGGCTTGTCCAGCCAGTAGGGGGCCCCTGGGGGAGGGACACGGTGTTCAAACAGCACAGCACCCACTGTCCCCCTGGCCCGCTTCTCCGCTCACACACACATTAGGGTTGGGCTATTTCACATATTCCTTGTGCAATAAATGCACTTAACAAGCGCTAAATCTTGACAGCACTTTCAAATAGCACTAAAGCGCTTTATTTTGTTTGAGAATTAAATGGAATATAATTGTATTAACGAACAGTGGTATTTTATTTTTATAAATTTTTTAGTTGTATTTGGTGACGTTGTTTTGTCTCTTGTCTTTTTATCTGTTGTATTTGTGTCATTGCCACATTTCCCTTTTGGGACAAATAAAGTACTGAACCATCAGGTATGTTCCGCGTTCAGGCCACGCCCACCCCCCGTCCTGCCTCACCTTTGACCTGCACGTGGATGTTGTGGCGGATGCCTCCCACGTGGTTGTTGGCCAGACACACGTACTCGCCAGCGTCCTCCTCCGACACGCTGACGATCTTCAGTGTCTTGTTGTGGTTCTCGAACTTGACCTTCTGGGCGGGCAGGTCGCCGCCCTTCTTGAACCACTTGATGCTGGGGGTGGGGCTGAGGGTAGATGTGGTTAGGACAGGAAATGTTAGGGTGAAATATTAGATTACATTAAATATATATCACATGATTTTTTCCGTGTCGTGGCAACCACATTCCCCCTTTAGAGATAATAAAGTTTTTACTTACTTTCTTATTAATACTATCGGTATATCAAGAGTAAAAGCGGACTACACTGTGTGTGTGGCGTGCATTTTGTGTGTGTTCATGTGCGTCTGTCTGTTTGTGATTGTGCGTTGGTTTGTTTGTTTATGTGTATGTGTGAATGTGTTTGTGTGTGCATGTGTGTGTGTGTGTGTGTGTGTGTGTGTGTGTGTGTGTGTGTGTGCGTGCGTGCGTGCGTGCGTGCGTGCGTGCGTGCGTGCGTGCGTGCGTGCGTGCGTGCGTGCATGCGTGTGTGTGTGTGTGTGTGTGCGTGTGTGTGTGCGTGTGTGTGTGTGTGTGTGTGTCTCACAGTCCAGCTGCGATGCACTCCAACAGGAGCTGCTGTCCTCTCAGCACCATCTTGGAGCTCTCGCTCCCAGACGGAGACAGGAAGGTGGGCATGGACTCTGGGATCCTACGGCCTGGGGGGGAACACACACACAGACACACACACACACACAGTCAGCCTCTTCCATCAGCACCAGAGATGAGACATTGAGATGAAACAAATCGAAGTGTATGTCTAAGTCTTGCAGACGAGCGACAGACATGATATTAGTGATGAGCGGAGGCTTTTCTTCTACAACAGCAGCTGGTCTGGTTAATCTAGACCTTCCTTTGGTCCGATGGCGAGATAGGCATCATGGGTATTAAAGACTGTGCAGTTCAACGCTCTAAGGTTTCGGCAGCGGGACGTTTGGCGGACGAGACGGCTCCCCCACTACTGGAACTGCTCCAGGACCTTCTCATGCTTCAGAGGCTGATTTAAGGCTGTTTAAGCCTGTGTGTCTTGGGGGGGGAGGGGGGCATTATCTCCTGGTAATGAGTCACTTGTGGTCCTCTGGTTCAATGCCAACACAGAAGAACAGTTGGTCAGCATGGCCAGGACTGCTGTCAAGATGTTAGCTCTGTAAGCTTCATGAAAACGTTATTATTTCAGGGCCTGGTCCTTTCAAATGAACTCTCTTTAGTCAAGACATTGGAAAGCTAATGTAGTGCAGTTCCCTCCCTGATAATGAAACCAGAGTCATGACGGAGCTATAGTCATGTTGTGAGCTCCACTGTTTGGTCCACACTGCCAAGAGAACTGAACCAGCCCGTGTGAGATTCAGGCAGCAAATGTTGCTTTATAGTGTTTTTTAAATCGTCTCTTGATTCTCATGACTCTGCTCTCTTTAAATAGATTCTTGACCCTCATTTGATGGCTAAGATCAAAGCCTTGCTACAAAGGGATGGTCAACATCCCAACACGGTTTAACAGCAGAAGCCTTGTAAGAAGGAGCCCAGGGTTAGTCTGTCGCCGGTCTTCCTTTGTGATGCAGATCTACACGGGACTCAAGCATCTGTTAGCAGCACCAAAGGCCGGCAGAAACAGACAGACGTGGGCGAGAGGGCCCATTGTTAGAGATATCCTGAGCAACAGCAGAGAGAGGAGGAGAAGAAGGGGATTAGCAGGGACCACCGCCAGGGGACATTATGTATGCCGTGGGCACGGACGGTAGCCACGGCAACACAGCCCACATCCTGGAAACCTGTGGCCATGGCAACAAACACATACAGCTTATGCTGTTCTTTTGTTAGCATCATAAGGGTAAAGACAGCTGGACTCACTTAAATGTACAATTAGGAGAGGCACATTTATGGGAATTTTAAGGTAGAAAGGAAGTGAGGGAATAAGAGCGAAGAGTGTGTGTGTGTGTGTGTGTGTGTGTGTGTGTGTGTGTGTGTGTGTGTGTGTGTGTGTGTGTGTGTGTGTGTGTGTGTGTGTGTGTGTGTGTGTGTGTGTGTGTGTGTGTGTGTGTGTGTGTGTGTGTGTGTGTGTGAGTGTGCGCCGTAAATGTGTGAGTCCCACACGTGATGGCAGCTGTCAAAACCATACTGCAACTCTCTCTCAGCTCCACACACATTCATTCACACGCACTCAAACACACACACACACGCAGACACACACACACACACGCATACACACACACACATTCAGTGCACGCGCCAGAGGGTGATCATGGAGTCAATCTACATACTCTCTGATGTATGACTCTCCCCACGCTGGCGCCATTAAAGCAGAGTGAATATTCATGTGTTGTTATTGTTTACCACTGATGCGCTCCCAGCAGTGTCTCCCTGCGTGTTTGGACTGCTCTGACCCTGTAAGCCCCCTCCTGGCCCCCACTTGAGGTGCAAATCCCCTGTTCTCCAGGGCCCTCCGCCCGCCCCCTGGGCAGCAGAACATATGCTGCCACTTTCCCTGCAGCTCTGTCCCCATAGAGCCATGTGCCCGTCAGGCCACTGCCCTAGAGGTAAGGCCCATCACTCTGTGTGTGTGTGTCGGGGGGGGGGGTTAAAAAGGGTAATGGCTGTTCATTTGATGATGATTAAATTGTCCAATTACCAGTGAGTCAAATGGCTTTGGTCTGTGCAGCCTAACGTCGCCCAGCCTGGTTATGTAGGAGGCCGAGGTGGAGTCATGAAGATCCAGCATGGACCTCCTCCCATAACCGCTTTACCTCTTTCACATCAACCTCTCACGCTACTGTTCCTGACAGATCTGGGACATATCAAGTGTGCACGTGCACACACACACACACACACACAAACATACACACACACACACACACACACACACCCCCACACACACACACACACACACACACACACACACACACACACACACACACACACACACACACACACACACACACACACACACACACACACACACACACACACACTTATATACACACTCACACAAACACCCACACACATCCCACGTTTGGTTTCTATAATTTGCTTTTCTAACCTTTTCCAGATCTAATTCCCAGAACAGGCCTTAAGGCACGTACAATAATTGTCACGGTTTTCTTCCACAAAAGACAGAAGTATAGCTTAAATCAAACTCAAGGTTCAGCCATTACTATAAGACTGACAGAGTAACCTCACTATGTCGCTCTGCATGGGATAGCTCGTGTTTATTGTCTGTTCTGTTTCACCGTTGACTGAAATACACGTTCGCTAGGGTTAGATGATGCCTAGGACACGTTAGAAACGAGGGTGTGCTGGTGCTCTAAAGACAGTACAGTGTTGGTTAATTCAGTTATTCGAAGACTCTAAGACACATTTGTGAGTTGATATCATGTCTCATAAGCGCATGGGCGGAGTGTGTTAGCTTGGCAACAGGACAGAGGGACAGAAAGCGGAAGCCGCCCGGACAGGAAGTCACTCACCACCATACGGGTCAGAGGAGTTGTAAGAGGAAGTGTCATTATACGGCTCCGCTGAAAACACAGGTAACGGACACAGTGGGGGGGTCATTGCTCCGCCCCTTTTTGTATATCTGACCCCTCCTCACAATACGTGCCCCAGACCACACAGGTTACCATCCCCGACGGGAACCGCATGAATAGGAACATCCAGGAAGGCATTGTATTACAACTAAACATGTTTCACTCTCCTTCAGCACCTCTGTGGAGCAACCCAGAAAGTACAAACCAAAAAAAATAAGCAAAGCATGTCATGTCAACACGTGGCCTCTAGATGGGGTGATATCATATTTCATATGGAGGGAGTAAGCTGTTGAGAGAAGAGGAACAAAGGAGGAAGAATAATCACATGATCTCTCCGGGATGTGACCAGGGTGGATGTGTTTCACTGCTCTTTGTGTGCATAGTGTCCTGGTTGTGGGCAGTTTACATGAATAAAGATCACACAATATGTATATTTCTTTCACAGAATCCCTTAATGATAATATTAATAATAATCATGGGAAAATAATGTTTTTTTTATAAAATCCAACCCTTTAAGTATGTCTTAAAGAATTGAAAACAATCGAACTACAAAATACAACATTGAAACTCAATACAAAACTGTAGAACCAAGAGTCCACCAACCAATATATATTTTATTTGTAACCAATAAAATATGAATAGAATATATATAAATTAAATGTTGGGCAGAGCTCCTGGCAGTCATGTGTATAGTGCTGACCACTCTGTATCCTGAGAGAAGGGTTTCTCCTGGACTGTGTGAACAGTGTTAGTTTAACCTCAGGGTGTGTGTGTGTGTGTGTGTGTGTGTGTGTGTGTGTGTGTGTGTGTGTGTGTGTGTGTGTGTGTGTGTGTGTGTGTGTGTGTGTGTGTGTGTGTGTGTGTGTGTGTGTGTGTGTGTGTGTGTGTGTGTGTGTGTGTGTGTATTTACCACTCTGGACTTTGAGGGAGAAGGGGTTCTTCTGCTGGATGGTGTGTGTGAACAGGAAGCGGGCGTTGCAGCTGTAGTCGGTGTGGGCGTCCTTGGCCAGAACGTTGGAGAAGTACAAGTCTCCGTTCAGACCCATGGACACACGCCTGTCCTGGGGGATGGGGATCATGGCTGAGAGAGAGAGAGAGAGAGAGAGAGAGAGAGAGAGAGAGAGAGAGAGAGAGAGAGAGAGAGAGAGAGAGAGAGAGACACACACACACACATATTTTAATCCACTGATGATATTGACATATTGACATATTATATTAGTATTAGACACACTGATTATTAAGAGGGCTGTCAAGAGAGAGTTTACTGGTTTAAACAAGAATCAAGAAAAATGTCATGTCACTTCAGTAGCAAAGCTAATTTCAGACTAGAATCTTGTTGTGTTAGACTCCACAACTACGGTCATCAGCTGAGCTGTTGACCTATCTTTGACCTTTCGTGAAGTGTGGAGGCATCCCTGAGCGAGACCCCTCACCCTAACAGCTACAGACGAGCTGGCTTTGGCCTCGCATGGCTGACACCGCCTTCTGTGTGTGAATGTATGAATGGGTGTGTGAATGTATGATTGTGTGTATGAATCTGTAAATGTGTGTATGAATGTGTACATGAATGTATGAATGTGTTTGAATGGTAGAATGAATGTGTTTATAATTGGGGTATGAAGGGGGCGTGAATGTGTGTATGATTGGTGCATGGATGGGTCAATGTGAGGCCCTAACTGTAAAGCCCTTTGAGCAGCCACGCTACTAAATGCAGTCGATCTACCATTGAAGACGGTGTACGATGTCAGCTGTGGTGCCTAGTGTGAACCCGGTTCATCCGTCTGGATTATCCGTGGATGTGTCACCCTCTGTAAAGGCTGTTGGGAGCTACAGGCTAGTGTTGACTGTCATCACTCTGACACAACGTATAGACGATCATCAACGCTCTGCCACTGCTGGGGTGCTCATGATATCACTGACACAAGCCATTTGGTGTTCCGGGAAACCTTCCCTGGGGAGCGATGGGTAGCCAGTCATAACTCCTTAAAGCACTGTGTGTTAGTAGTGTGTTATTGTGTGTCTGTGGGTGTGAGTGTGTGTGTGTGTAAGGTGTGATTCTGTGAATAAAGTTGTGTAATTAGCCTTGACATGAATGTATATATTAGTTATGTAAATACCAATGTGGCTTTATTTGTACTGGTTTGTGACTGGTTGTCTTAAACTAGGATTGTCTACACACATAAAAGAACAACATAGCAACACTGCATATAGTAACATAAATACATGTTACTAAATGTATAATTCATTAGCTTGGGGCTATGGAAGCCAGGGTTAAGGAAGCCAGGGGCTATGGGGCCCAGGCTTTGGGGCCCGGGGCTATAGAGGCCCGGGGCTATAGAGGCCCAGGCTATGGGGCCCGGGGCTATAGAGGCCCAGGCTATGGGACCCAGGCTATGGGGCCCGGGGCTATGGGGCCCAGGCTATAGAGGCCCGGAGCTATAGAGGCCCGGGGCTATAGAGGCCCGGGGCTATGGGGCCCAGGCTATGGGGCCCAGGCTATGGGGCCCTGGGCTATGGGGTCCGGGGCTATGGGGCCAAGGCTATGGGGCCCTGGGCTATGGGAACCAGGGCTTAGGACAAGGTGTAGGGTTTGTGTTTGGCTCAGTGTGGATGGAGGTCTGTGGGTCGCTCACCGCTGTTCATCCAGAAGGTGTAGGGGGGGGGCAGGCCTGGGGGGGGGTTGCAGGCCAGCACCAGGGAATGGCCCTCAGACACCAACACCGGCTCCAGAAGCTCCTTGGGCCACAGGGGGGCCTCTGTGGGGAGGAGAGGACACAGTTATGGACAGCAGAGGGTGTGTGTGTGTGTGTGTGTGTGTGTGTGTGTGTGTGTGTGTGTGTGTGCGTGCGTGCGTGCGTGCGTGCGTGCGTGCGTGCGTGCGTGCGTGCGTGCGTGCGTGCGTGCGTGCGTGCGTGCGTGCGTGCGTGTGTGTGTGTGTGTGTACGTACTGGAGACCCTCAGCAGGATCTTGTTGCTCACGGCCACCCCCAGGTCGTTGGAGGCGAGGCATTGGTACTCCCCCTCATAGTCCTCGGGGCGCCCGCCGCTCCTGAAGTTGATCTCCAGTGTTCCCGAGCGCTTCCTCATGTTCACCCGGGGGTCCTTCCCTGTGTTCAGGAACTTCCCTTTCCGTCGCCATGTGAACCTGCCAGGAGAAGAGTAAGCAGCATCAGCACCACCAGGTGATGGGCGGCATGTGGCTCAGGGGGTTACACGCTTCTGGTCACTAGAAGGGTCCTAGTTCGATCCCCGGCTCCTCCTAGCGAGTGTTGAGGAGGTCACCTGTGTTCCTTGAGGAATACGAAGTCTGGGACGTTCCTTAGAGACACTGAAGTGCCTTTTGGGAGTTTTGTCCCAAAACGAGCCGGAACCCAGTTCAGGTGAGAACTTTAACTAGCTGGGTGGCTGAGATCTTCAGCATTAAGCTTCTGTGTAGCACTAAATACCTTACTATGTTGAAGATCAGTGAAGACATACAAAGACGTTTCAATCCAAAAAAAGAACATGTTTTCATTCAAGCTTTATGATCTAGGTGGAGACCAAAAAAAAGTATAGATAAAATATATATAGGATGAATTAATATAATAATATTGAAATCGGTTGCCAATATAAGCGTTAAAGGGCGTTTTATCCCGTTAAACTACATCTCCCTTGGTCACTTGTCTTGGCTCCAATATGGCGCCGAGGTCATTCCATCTGAAGGCTACTACAGGTCTATGGATATATGTCTGTACTTTGATAAACCAAGGTATGGGTAGCAGACCCAAGTAGTAAAGCTCATCTGGCCAGAGCCTCAATACCTCAAAGTCGAAGAGGAAATGAGCGACCCCTGTGTTTGACATGCTCTCTCTAATTAACTAACTTGCGTTAAGCAAGTTCTAACAATTTTCTCCTTCGGTGAAAGACAAGAGGAATGTGCAGAAGACCAGAGGGGATTATTGTCTGATTTGATTTCAGAGAATCTGTACAGTTTCCCTAAACCATTTCACCTGCTGGCGGTTTACATTGGAGATGTCTGGCAGATGATGGCCGCAGCGCTGCGGGTTCTCGTCAGTACAAGACGAGAGGCTAGCTTGTGTAGTTAGTGCGCTAGGCGAGGGTACAATGGGCCACTATGGGCCTGCAGGGCCGGCCTGTACGTGGTGTGCATGGCGCTGAGAGGCTGATTGGCAGTGAATGACCAAACGATCCCTTTCGCTAAATGTTGCATGGGCATGAATAGTCAACTGGGCACATTATTCTATCACAATGCCTGCCCTGGGATGGGGCCAATGTGGGTATATTTGTAAGTGAACACACACACACACTCTAAAGTGTGTGTGTGTGTGTGTGTGTGTGTGTGTGTGTGTGTGTGTGTGTGTGTGTGTGTGTGTGTGTGTGTGTGTGTGTGTGTGTGTGTGTGTGTGTGTGTGTGTGTGTGTGTGTGTGTGTCTGTGTGTGTGTGTGGGTGTCTGTGTGTGTGTGTGCGTGCGTGTATGTGTATGTCATGGAAAGCCAATCTGCCCTCAGAAAACCAAACAATGTAGCTGTGAATGGGACTACTGTCCCAAGCTGGACAGACCCTCATGATGTAACCACAGAGGACTGTGTGTGTGTGTGTGTGTGTGTGTGTGTGTGTGTGTGTGTGTGTGTGTGTGTGTGTGTGTGTGTGTGTGTGTGTGTGTGTGTGTGTGTGTGTGTGTGTGTGTGTGTGTGTGTGTGTGTGTGTGTGTGTGTCTGTGTCTGTGTCTGTGTCTTTGTGTCTGTGTCTGTGTGTGTGTGTGTTTGTGTGTCTGACTGTGTGTGTGTGTGTGTGTGTGTGTGTGTGTGTGTGTTTATGTGTGTGTGTGTGTGTGTGTTTGTGTGTGTGTGTGTGTGTGTGTGTGTGTGAACTCATCCCTATGCTTGCAAAAGAGTGTTAATTGATGTCAATAGTAAGCAACGGCCTACAAAGTGTGCATTTGTCTGTGTTTGTGTGTGTGTGTGCTTGTGTGTCTGTGTTTGTCTGTGAAGATCTGTGAAGCAATGCGTTTAAATATGTGCATGCCTGCATAAACAAACATTTACACATTTGTGCATGTATGCACGAGTGTGTGTGTTCGTGTATGTCTGGGTGTTGTGTGTGCGTTAGGGCTGTCAACGAATATTCGAAGTTCGAATATTCGTTCGAAATGCATCCAAAAACGCGAATTCGAACGTGAAAATTAATATTCGAATGTGAAAAAACACTCCCGCGGTACAAGCGCCTCTATCTGCTTTGTGAATGAGCCTCTGTCTGTTCGCGATGTCCCTCATAATATTCGAATGTGAAAAAACACTCCCGCGGTACAAGTGTAACAGACTAGTATTGTGAAGAGCGAATGTATTTTATCCCCTCGGGGTTTCCGTACTTGGATATAGGTATTCCTTCCAGCTCTCACGCCGTGACTGGGTGACTTCTGATAGGTACTAAGTAAACGAGACTATTTTCCCTTCCACGCTTGTGTCATTCTTGTCATATAAATATCTAAGTGCCAACGCTCGGTTACACAAGCGCCTATCTGCTTTGTGAGTGAGCCTCTGTCTGTTCGCGATGTCCCTCATAATATTCGAATGTGAAAAAACACTCCCGCGGTACAAGCGCCTAACTGCTTTGTCAATGAGCCTCCGTCTGTTCGCGATGTCCCTCGTTTTAAAGTAAGGAAATGCCCAGCAGGAAGCCGCCGCCCTATATATAGGATATATATATATCCCACTAATTTGAACCATGGTTTTGTCGCATTATTGACATATTGACGGCAACTGCGTAAAATAGGCAACCAGATATTCGAATAGTTTGAATTCGTGATTTTTTTCCAAACGAACATTCGAATGTCATTTTTGAGCAATTTTGACAGCCCTAGTGTGCGTGTGCGTGTGCGTGTGCGTGTGCGTGTGCGTGTGTGTGTGCGTGTGTGTGTGCGTGTGTGTGTGTGTGTGTGTGTGTGTGTGTGTGTGTGTGTGTGTGTGTGTGTGTGTGTGTGTGTGTGTGTGTGTGTGTGTGTGATTGCACTCACCTGGGCTGGGGGTTGCCCTTGGCTTCACACTCGATGATGATGTTGTCTCTGGGATCCACAATGAAGTCCTTAGGCGACTGCTTTATGATGGTGGGAGGCTGTTTCACTGTGGGGCGAGAGACAGAGGAGACCAGTTGACATTCACCAAGAGAGAGAACGAGAGAGACAGACATATATAGAGAAGCAAGGCATGCCAGAGGAAGAAGTGAGAGGAAAAGGAAATAGATGAAGGTCAAATGTTGCTAAAGGACGTAGACCAAATCATCTCAGAATAGTTTAAGTCTGAATGCAAAACGAAAGGAAAAGCAACAGATCAGCCTGCGGATCTCGGGCCAATAACTGAATCTGGAACAACGTATGTCCCTCAGTGTTTCGCACCTACAGTTCAGTTGGCGTCTGTTGAGACGAAACAAGGTTAACGTTACATCAACGCTTTGAAACGGTTTTCCTTCAGTGCCAAACGCTCAGCCTCCCCAGCCCTGCAGGATAAGCTCTCCTTTCATCTGCCCCAGCTGTGCTCAGTCTACTATACATATTTAATTGCCCACTTAAGCACTAGACCCAAATCACACAGATAGACTCACACACACACACACACACACACACACACACACACACACACACACACACACACACACACACACACACACACACACACACACACACACACACACACACACACACACACACACACACACACACACACACACACACACACACACAAACTACTTTAATGCACACAGACACTACTTTAATACACATAGACACTGCTGCCAGGCCCAAGCATCCATTTATTCTAGATTCTAGACCACTGAACACTGGAGGGCTGACTCTGACCCCACAACTACACACACACACACACACACACACACACACACACACACACACACACACACACACACACACACACACACACACACACACTCACACACATAGACACACACACACACACACCCACACATACACTTATATACACACACACACACACACACACACACACACACACACACACACACACACCCACATACACAAGTGTATGTATTGTGTGTATTGTGTGTGACTGCTGCCACTGCGCACAGACACAACAAAGGAAATCGAAATAGATGGAGGAAGAGCAAACTAATTTGAGATGATAAAATAGAGAACAAGAGAGA
>NC_079412.1:1603814-1606314 GCF_026213295.1 Gadus chalcogrammus | reverse complement strand
GTTAATTATCAAGATGCACAGAAACATGTGTATAACCTAGATGTAGGGTACGGACGCACGCACACCATATGCACACAAACATAATACACACACACGCATACACAGTATCCTTCAGTTTAGTAGGAAGGACAAACCATGCACATTGATCGTTTTGAAAACATGTGATTGAAAAATAAACAGAAAGCAAAACCAAACTGTTGTCTTCATCAAAACAGAAACGGCTTTCCTGAGAACGCCGTTTCTGACGTCATTTAACCAGTGGACACACACACTAAAAGTCCTTCACATATAGTGAGTATACTGAGGTGAGGTGTTTGTGGGTCATGGATATAGTGGATAAATATATGCTTCTTTCTAGAAAAACATAATATTAATATGAGATGCATATTGAGGTTGAACATATTTTACTGAGGCAGTACAGCTAACACACATTTGTGCATCGTATAAAAGCTGGCACACATTCCTGCAATATTAAACAAGACTAAATTGTAAATAAAATGTGAAAATTGTTTTTAGGAACTGGCTTACATGTGCCCTTGGCATATCCCTAGCTCTTCCTTTTATAAACCCCATTGTGCTGTGGTGATGGAGGTGGGGGTGCGGGGGGGTTGAAGGGTGTTATAGGGTGGGGGAGGGGGAGGGGGGTGTAGGTGACAGCTAATGGTTCCTGTTAGCCAACACAAGAGACTGAAGAGCAGAGAATTAAAGCTGGTTTTAATGTGGAATGTGTGTGCGTGATTGTGTGTGTGTGTGTGTGTGTGTGTGTGTGTGTGTGTGTGTGTGTGTGTGTGTGTGTGTGTGTGTGTGTGTGTGTGTGTGTGTGTGTGTGTGTGTGTGTGTGTGTGTGTGTGTGTGTGTGTGTGTGTGTGTGTGTGTGTGTGTGTTAATCTGTACTGGCTCTTTGAATCTCAGTAGTGATGGCTTGTTTCCCATTCTGTCAAATTCTCTGTCTTTCGGTCAGTCTGTCCGTCTATCTCTTTGTCTGTTTGTCCCTCCCCCTCCTCGTACACGCACACACACATCCACACATCCAACGATGAAAACATGAATAATATTGATACCCGTAGCTGTCCACATAGCTTCAGGCCGATGCTATATATGCCTGCATGAACACACACAAACAAACACACACAAAAAAAGACACAAACACACACTAATAGACACACACATGAGCCAACCTTTTTGATATTCTATAATATCATAGTGCTTTCCTTATTAAGTTATCCAACCTCTCTCTCTCTTCCATCGGGGGAAGGATGTGTTGTTCAAAAGCCCACTGAAGTCAGCCTCATGCTTCATCACAAAAGGTGTACACACACAAGCACACAAATTTACAGATGCACACACACACACATACAAACACACACACACACACACGTGTACACACACACACGCACACACACACACATTTAAAGACGCACACACACACAAACACACATATTTACAGATGCACACACACACACACACACACACACACACACACACACACACACACACACACACACACATTAACTCGCACACACACATACCCCCACACACACACACAAGCGAGGGGGGCCCCTCAGAAAGACATCTGTCTGAGCCCCCCCAGCCTTCCCATGTTAACACCCTCCGCTCAGAATCCAACATATGAAGAAACAAAAGAGAATATTACTTACGTTTAGAGATGCAGATGCTTTGTTTGTGAGCAGCCTCTCCGTTCCCGTCAACAGCGCTCAGACCTGGGAGGGAAAGAGACGGAGCACATTAACACGTGCTATTTTTAAGTGCTTGACAATGCCTGGTGTCAATCCTGCTTTGATACATACACAGCAAAACTTTGCCCGAATTTGCTTTCTTTTCGTTTATTTCGTAGTTTAATGGATTCAAGCGTCAGTCTTTGCTAAACATGAGTAGAGACCTCAGTATTTGTGCGTTTGTGTGTCATGATGCCAATGCATCACACAAACGTATCCACTGCTTCTCTATTCAGAGCAAAAAACGGCAACACCGTTTGACCTTTCATGCCAGATCAGACATCCTTGGCTCGCCGCTGGTTTACAATGGCTGCCAGTCAGCGATCCACACAAAAGATGGGACGCGATCAGGTTCCATGAAGCCCGACAGAGATGAGTGCTGACTGCTACTGAAACCCAACACACAAGACAGGCACATATCCACACATACACGTCTGGCCCGTAAATCTCTTTGTTTTTAGATTTATGTCTATCTATTCATGAGGCTGACATCCTCCTGTATGTCTGTGTGTTTGACTGTATGTGTGTGTGTCTGTATGTGATTGTGTTTGTGTGTCTTTGTGTGTGTGTGAGTGCGTGTGTGTGTGTCTATGTGTGTGTGTGTGTAGTGTGTGTGTGATTGCATGTGATTGCGTGTGTTTGTGTGTGTGTGTGTGTATATGTGTCTGTGACTGTGTGTGTGTGTGTGTGTGCGTTTGCATCTCGCGCCTGCTTTCAAAGAGATCTATCTGCTCGCCAGCCATCACCCTGGGTTCACGGATCAG
>NC_079412.1:1565125-1592625 GCF_026213295.1 Gadus chalcogrammus | reverse complement strand
CCATGTCATCAGTTGCCTGTTTCCATCTTATCATCAAGCGGAGTCAGATGTGCAGTTTGTTCAAACTGATTTTAACAAGATTTAAAGGCCCACTATGCAGGATCTGACATTTCTTCGCTGTTTTCTCGGTTCGTGCTCGCACTTTTCTCTACACAGCTTGCCCTACAGCTTCGTAGGAGATATTTTACAACACTGTTGTAACAACTCGTTGACGACCCTTCCCCATCCATTTCTACGCTAGCCATAAGCATTTGTTTTCAAAGAAGCCGGCGAATACATGGAGCCATGGCCGAGGTAGATGTTCATAAAGAACGGACAAGGTTATACATTTTGAAATGGTGTATTGGTGTTACAATAAACATAAACCCATCCTTTTCTATAGTTGACGGGGAGATTTTAAATCCTAGATTAGAATTGTTTTATCTTTGGTTGTTGAACAGAATGATCAGTGTAAGAGTGTTGGCCAACATAATACATAACGATAGCATGAACAATTAGCGCAGCAATCGTACATTTATGTATCTGCTCAAGTACGTCACTTGTGTACGGAATTACAGGAGATGGATTCAGACATCGAGAGGGTATGCTGTCGCTAGTCCCCGCGGGAGAGTTGTCATAGCCAGATGCTGTGTCTGGAAGATTAGAGACACATTTATGTTTACGTGTAAGTGTTTGCAAATAAAATGTTTCCCTTTTTTTATATAACAGATGTTTGCATCACCTTTCTTTCATTTGTTCAATAATAGACACTTTTTGGTTAGAAAAATATTATTTATGATATTGGAAGAAATGCGTGATAGTTCTTCATGGTTTGTTTTTTGCCTTACGGCTATTGTGTAGCATCTTCTTGAGGGTTCTCTGGATTTCCTCTTGACACTTACTACCCGCACAAGTTCGGATGTGGTTGGTGGCTGTACCGGGGCAGGCAGGAAGAGCCATCTTGGGTCATCAAGCCTCGTAACGATAACTCATAACAATGCTATTTGCCAACGCTTGTAACTAAGAAAAAAACAAAGCAATCTCTTTACAGACATGTTTACACGCGGGGAACTACACAAAAGGTATAACATTGGTAAAGCTATAATGGAGGTTCACGTCTCGTAAAACAGTTCTGTTACCGACAAATATGTGCTAACTAGCAGCACCTGCTCAGGGTACTGCATTATATGGCCTGCCGGACATATCACATGATAAAGGCTATACTCTTAGCAAAATCTGAGGCATTCGAATAGCGGCCTAGTGATCTAATTAAACAAGAACCTGGACTCAGGGATTTAGCCTGTATCTGGGGGACGAGACAGACGAACAGCAAAACAACCATGGAAACAAAGGTGTTTGGTAGCGAGTACGCTAACACCCCAGCAAGCAAGCAAGCTCGAAACCTACAGGGCTCACAACAAAAAAAGGTTGAGCAAACACATTTTTACAGAGACTATCAAGATCAAGAAAGCCACAATACAAAGAGGACAAAGATCACTCGAGGGTACTTACAATTTCAAGAGCATCACGGGCAAGTCGTTATCCGATTTGCAGTCTTCTTTGTCTTTCAGTCTACTCTATTCCTGAGAAGCTCGCCCAACGTTTACTCGTGTCTGGCCTCTCTGTCGGTCAGTCTCCCTTTTCTCTTCTTCTGTTCCTCCAACATTAGGTTTCTCTGTCTCTTTTAAGGCTACGTTTACATGATGACGGTCTGAACAGAAGACGCACAAGTGGCGACGCGTCTTCACTGTGTTTTCGGGAGGAAATCTGCGTGCATACGATAAGGTGACGCAAAAGTGTGTGGAATTCGATTGGGTATGCATGTCAGGCGGCTAGGTGGTGCTGTGATACACCATTACACAACACCACCATGTCTGAGCGCATGCGTAGAATCTTCCTTCTTCTCTTATCTGCGCCGTGAAAACCAAAACAGAATTACAGATCCTTCTCTGTTCAGTAATACTATCTGTACATATTCTGTACATTTCGTGGAAAGACCCTGTACTGGCACTGTATGTGACGTAAACACATACGCGACATGAGCAGATCTGAGCAGAGTTCTGCGTCTTGTCAGTGTAGACAGAAATGCTACGGCGCAGCGTATTCAAGTTTTCCACAGTGACGGCCAAAAACGCCGTCACCGTCTAAACGAAAGGCACTTCCGCTAAAATATTTGGTCGTTTTAACCTGCAAGCGTCCTCGTGTAAACGGGGCCTCAGTCGGCTGATCCGTGTAACAATGTATGTAACAATCCCTTCGCTACTTGTGTTTATATCGAGCCGGTTCTGTGTTTGTGGGTCTGTAGTGCCGTAAAGCAATTCGTTACTTCGCGGGACCCGAGACTCCCACGAGAGTTGGCGGAGGGTCACCGGCAGAAACTTGCATATTCCCTTTCTCCAGGCAAGTACTGCTAGGAGGAGTCGAAGCAGCGACCAATCAACCCATAAAGTGCTATAGAACCATCACAATGACTCTTAACCTGTTATATCAAGGTAAATGAAGGCAAAAAGGGGGGGGCGGGGGTTGATCTAAAGCCCTGGTCTAGATCAGCAGTCAGCATTCCCATTGGCCAGGTCTATCAATGAGGCCCTGAGACTGAAGGCAGATCCAAAGATCTGTGAGCCATGTGACATATCTAACAAAATATTGGCCTTCATTGTACCCATTGTATTGTACAATCCACCACATCACACATCAGTGTGTGTGTAGGGGGCAGGGAGCGCTGCCTTTGATACTTTGATATTCTAATGCCACAATAACCAGTTTGTATTCAGGTCACACACACACACACTCACACAGACACACATACACGGTACAGAAATAAATCGTTGTCAGGTGTGCGTGAGTGTGAGAATGTCTGATGCCAGTTGATACAGAAAGGAGAATTCCACCCTCCCTCACATCAGTACTGTGTGTTTGTGTGTGTGTGTGTGTGTGTGTGTGTGTGTGTGTGTGTGTGTGTGTGTGTGTGTGTGTGTGTGTGTGTGTGTGTGTGTGTGTGTGTGTGTGTGTGTGTGTGTGTGTGTGTGTGTGCGTGCGTGTGCATAGCCTTTTAATCTATGCTAAAGAGATATGTGGGCGAGACACATAGTGAATGTGCCATTGTGTGTCCGTGCTCAGAGACAGAGGTCACTCGAGCCAACAGCTCAGACCTCCGTCATCATGACCACAATGCAAAACAAAAGCCACTTTGTACGTGTCATGAAGTTGAGCAAAACATTATGGCGATAATAATAAAAACACTGGAGCACACTCGGTGTATCATACAAGTACATAACAAGTGCTTCAATGACAAACAAAATAATGCAAAGGAATATGAAGTAAGTCTTTGTCAACTCTCAACGAATGATGTGTGGACTGATACAAACACGCACGAGTACACACAAAGACTGTGCTCTGATCGCCGTGCACGGAGCTCAGGCCATGGCGGCATCAGGTAGCACACTAATTGAGCTGGTGAATAATTCAGAGCTACAGCACGGCGTGGAGGAACAGAAGGGCTGGGCCGCAGCAAGGAGAGAGAGAGACGAGGTGGAGGGCTGGAGACGGACAGCACCGACAACCGCATCGTGGACATGTGTGTTGGGACATGAGACACGAGATGTACCACAGAGAAAGAAGGAAGACATAAAGAGAAAGAGAGACAGTTAGAGACGGATAGAGACAGACAAAGACACAAAAACCAACAAAGACAGATACACAAAAACATACAGAGACAAATAGAGTGACAGAGGGAGACACGGTAACAGAAATAGAGAAAGATAGAGAGAGACAGAATCTGATAGAGGCGGATAGAGACAGAAACAGAGACAGATAGACAGAGACAGGGAAAGATTAATCATGACCATGACCAGGACCGAGGGGGGTCCAGACCAAGAATGGCAAAGTCTGGTTCAAGACCAAGACCATGTGGTTATCATTCTGTCGATTGTCTTAAATAGAAAGGATGGACACAAAATGAATAGTTGAACAAAATGTGCATGTTTTGAAAGACAAATTGATTGCAGGGATGGTTTGTGTTCAGTTGCACCTTGACTTAACTAGAATGCAACAATTCACCAAGATGTTCTAGCACTGTTTCAGGACCGTATCTACAGCTTACAAAGGTTGACCTGGGAACGTACTCTAACCTGGCAGGATATCGCGCCCTTTACTGTTCTCACAGTAATGGGAGAGGCTAAATCTGAATCGCTGAAACGGCAGACATTTCACGTTGTTTAAGGTTTTCAGCAAAGGACAGAAAAGACAGTGATTGCTTTGTTTCGTTGTGCACATTGTGGTCACTTTGTGGTTTTGGTTCTGCGATATCGTTTGTGTAACACTTATAAATAGAAAGGTATTTTCTTAATTTCTCCAGTAGTGAGAGCAGCATGAGTGCCGTCAGAGCGTGATACTACTGTACTTTAACACCTACTTTAATACTGTAAAGGCCGCTGTTTACTGCCCGTTTGGCACGTTTCCCTCAACTGATGCTATGCATGCAGCACTGAGGCTACACCAGGTTGATGGGCAGGGCATGGGGTACCGCAGGGTCTATGGGGTCCTCAGGGTGGCTCCAACCTCCTCGGGTAATCATCCCGGGATCGAACTAGTGACCTTCTGGTTACCAGTCAACCCGCTCTACCACCTGAGCTACTGTCACCCCCTGCGATTCCACGGTTGACCTTGGACCGTGGACGAGCGGTAGGGGAGATGACTGCCAAGGTCTTAGTCTAGCGGTATGCTGAAGAAGAGCGTGAGCTAGAACTTTATACTACCCAGGACTACCCAGGACGAATGGTGGTAGGGCTGGGGACTGCTTGGTTTATGGCACGCACACCTTGGATCTGGGCCTCGTGCCAGAGGGTTCCTGGGCCACTCACACCTTTTGTTACAATGTTTTACATAACCTTTTGGTACATCTTTAGCCTGTTTTTAATTTATCAACATTATGCAGCTCCTAAGGGAGTTAAACCATTACCACTTCCAACACCATCAGGGAAACACTCCTCTACCACAAGATCTCAAGACACAATTATTCTTTCTATCTTTCTATTCAAGCTTATTGCTGACTTAGTTTCCTGGTTCAGAAATTCTCGAAGGTTAACGTAACCAACGATCGTTGGAGTCGACTTGCTCAGAAAGTTTCTCTCTCAAACCTCTTTTGACGCACTGTTCAGAATAAGTCCTGAGGGTCTCAATATCCGGCCGAGGTGGGCGGTCCGGACCATAAGAGCCTTGTCAAAGGCTCTTCTTTAAGGCAATCCAGAAATGTGACCCTAGGTTAAAGCTCAAACTGGGGTTAAATTCTCAAATTACTGACCAGAGTGGACCGTCTTGACTGCTCTCATGCGAGGACCGATATTCCAAGTAAAACCTGTATGTTTAGTGTATCTGAATCATTGCGGGGATTTCAAGGCCTGCTCTGCTAACCGTCCCGGTCCTGGAGAGATACCTCAGCCACGTCAGAGGACACACAACACTGTGATTCAACTATTTTAATGCTCGTATTTCCCTCCTCTTTCCTGAGCTGTGGTCAACTGAGGCTCACGCTAAAAGAGATCAAACATAGCCATCCACAATGCAGTCGCAGCAGAGTCAACACAGGTAGCACGTTATTCTATGCTGGGATATCTGCCAGTGAACCCCCTAAGGCCATGTAGGGACAGTTACTTCGTCTTTTTCTGTTATTGCCAACTTACGTATTATTACGAGTACAACACAAAGATTATCCCCTATTTACACCTAAAGTTGAAGCGATATTAATAAACTATTTAGTCTAAGTGGGCAGTAAACAAAAAAGGAAAATTGAAACGCGCAGCAACATCTTATGTTTGGACATAGAGGCAGGTCCAATCACCTCCTCCTCTAGTGATGCTCAGTCCATCCAGCAGATATGGGGGCTGGCTTAGCAGTCCTGGTGTGAGCTTCACATCAACAACAACAGGATCTTCATCATCCATGTGACCCCGCCCAACACACACACACACACACACAGGCAGATACACAAAGCGCTAATAAAGCCCGGCTGACCTCCAGGCCCCGGAGGGGTGTGGGGTTAATGGATGAGCCAGCACGGGCTGCCCGGGGCGGGCTGGCCCCGCTCGGGCAGCTGGCCTCTCTGCTGGTGGGGCTAGGAAAGGGCCCTACAACCTCAACTCTAGGACATTGGCAGCAAAGGGCCACAAACACACACACACACGCACACATACACAAACAAACGCAGCGCACACGCACATACAAACACGCTGCATGCACCCACACAAATTCACAGACACACACACACACATGCACGCACACGTACACAAACTGCACACAGTCAAACACACACACACACGCACGCAGGCAGGCAGGCACGCATGTACATACAAACTCTGTGGGCTTCTTCCTGGAATGACCCACTTCAGTGTGTTCCTTACTCAACCAGAACCGGTTCCATCTTGACCCGTCTCCTCAGTGTCTTCTTCGATGGTCTTGGCGGACAGATTTGAGAGCCGCAGAGAATAACCCCTCCTACTTATTGTATGTTATACGTCCTGGCACTTAATGTACGCACTTATTGTGTGCGGTTCTTATTTATAGTACTTAGTTGTGTAGTATCTCATCTAAGATAGCTTTGTTGTACAAGGGGAATGGGTTTACCTAGTGATTGTTTGTGCTTGGCACTTGTTTCTATGAACATCCTTACTGTACCGAGAAAGGGTGTGCGCAGATAGTAGGCTACAGTGCACCCTATGTTTATGCCAAAACCACAAATGCTATATGTATAGGATATATATTCCCTAATTATATATGTTGCCTATTATATATGTTGCCATTGGCAGCAAAGGGCCACAAACACACACACACACGCACACATACACAAACAAACGCAGCGCACACGCACATACAAACACGCTGCATGCACCCACACAAATTCACAGACACACACACACACATGCACGCACACGTACACAAACTGCACACAGTCAAACACACACACACACACATGCACGCACGCACACACACACACACATGCACGCACGCACACACACACACGCACGCACGCACGCACGCACATTATTTACCACAAGCATTGCCCTGAAACAATCACACTCAATCTAATGATGAGGCCGTTTCCTGTTTAGGAAAGGGACCATGCAGGAAAATTTACTAAAACACTGGGATACACCAGGAGTGTATCAGGAGGCTAGGGTAATGATTCCATCTTTCTTAGAGATCAGAGAAAGACAGAATACAATTAAAAAGCTGTGTGTGTAGAGTTGAACAGTGGAACAAGGCCACACCAGGGGAAAACGCTGATTACAACAGTCTGTGGTGAACATCAAGAAACACAGGAGAAAAGGAAAGGGCGGTAGATAAAAAGAGAGACAGAGACAGAAACAGAGACAGAGAGAGAGAGAGAGAGAGAGAGAGAGAGAGAGAGAGAGAGAGAGAGAGAGAGAGAGAGAGAGAGAGAGAGAGAGAGAGAGAGAGAGAGAGAGAGAGAGACAGAGACAGAGACAGAGACAGAGACAGAGACAGAGACAGAGACAGAAACAGAGACAGAGAGAGAGAGAGAGAGAGAGAGAGAGAGAGAGAGAGAGAGAGAGAGAGAGAGAGAGAGGGAGAGAGAGAGATTAGGTGATTCAGAACTAAAGAGTAAGGGAGATAGATTGGGAGAGAATGAGAGAGGCGAGACAAGGTGAGAGTGGAGAGCTGCAGGGAGGAGCAGCTGGCCCTAGCTGTGAAGAGAGCCGAAGCCGGCCATGTGAAGGTAAACAAGACACATACCGGTAATTGAGCGACTGTTGCTATGGGAACATCGATGCTGGCTTTCCACATGTTTATGCTACATAGTCACCAACACGTGTGCAGTGCACACGTATCAGCCTGTGTGCTCCCACATACAGACACACACACACACACACACACACAGACACACACACACACAAATGCAGACACACACACTCCACACAGAAATACAAACACAAAGAAAGGCAGCGACACGAGAAGGCAATGAAACACTGACGTCTCTCTGAAGGGTATTTTTTACCTTTATCGCCTACATTTAAATTTAAGGGATTTTGCTGCCTCTTTTATCCAAAGCAAATTACAATCATTCATTCACACATTCACACACCGACGGTGGAGTCAAACACAAAGGGCGACAGCCAGCTCGTCAGGGGCAGGGTTAGGCGTCTTGCTCAGGGACACCTCGACACTCGGCTAGGAGGAGCCGGGTCAAACTAGCCACCTTCGGTTATCATCTAGCAGACGCTTTTATCCAAAGCCACTTACAATAAGTACATTGGTCAGAAGAAGGAGAAACAATAGATCCCTTTCGGTACAGTAAGGATGTTCATAGAAACAAGTGCCAAGCACAAACAATCACTAGGTTAACCCATTCCCCTTGTACAACAAAGCTATCTAAGATGAGATACTACACAACTAAGTACTATAAATAAGAACCGCACACAATAAGTGCGTACATTAAGTGCCAGGACGTATAACATACAATAAGTAGGAGGGGTTATTCTCTGCGGCTCTCAAATCTGTCCGCCAAGACCATCGAAGAAGACACTGAGGAGACGGGTCAAGATGGAACCGGTTCTGGTTGAGTAAGGAACACACTGAAGTGGGTCATTCCAGGAAGAAGCCCACAGAGTTTGTATGTACATGCGTGCCTGCCTGCCTGCGTGCGTGTGTGCGTCTTATTTCACACTCGACAAAAGGGGCACCAGGGTTGTGTGTTCTTGAGAGTGTGTGTCTTCAAAGCACCACCCTCCTCTTCAGTCAAACAAAGGCTTGGCGCGCGCCAGACCTATTGTCCACAGGACCACGGGCCTGCTGCCGCCATACTGATTACCAACACCCCCCCGTGCAACACACACACAGACACACATCTACACGCATGCACACACATGCACACACACACACACACACACACACAAATGCACGTCTTTGTCTTGAGCAACAGGAGGTGAGGTCGTTTGCTACAGTTAATGACTTGTGGGGGGGGGGCTAGAGGGGCTGAGGCACGGGTCACACATTCATTTAGCCCCCTCTCACACACACACACACACACACACACACACACACACACACGCTTCCACATATGGGTTATAGATCTTGATATTTCATAAACATGGGGCCATAAGCCGTTGGCACAACAAGTTAAGCTGTGTCGGAGCCGCGTCGGATGCCAGAATTAGGACTCACGATTACACTTTATATTAGGATACACATATTCACCATTAACTAGGTGCTTATTAATTCGCCTATTAGTAACATACAGGCACTTTATTAGTAATTATTAGATACATATTAATACCTTATTCTGTATAACCTTATTTTACCATTACTACTCAATTAATTAAGATTTCACCCAATATAACCTCCTTATTATTGTTTAATTACTGTAAATAAAGCCGTTATTGGATATGAGTAACGATGCTATTAACCAATGCATCATTGGGGCCTTGTAAAGGGGCAACAGCACAAGAACAGTCATTCCCTCTTTGTTTCTCTGGATTAGTAGAGTCTATTCTTATGGAATACAACACAAAACTACAAATGGTAATATTACCTGTATTAACTATTAATTAAGTCTTATTAAATCAAAATATGTTCTCTATTCTAAAGTGGGGTCTTGTTGATATTTAACTCACAAGTACATTGACCCTTATTAACCCAAACATGTTCCCTATTCTGAAGTTGCAACCTCTTCACATTTAGTCATTACAGCATACAACTAGTACTTTGAGGACAGCTAAGTTATCACAAATGCAGGTTTATTTATTTTGAATAGCAAACAGTCAAGCCATGCAGAAAAGACTCAAAATGGCATTCAGGTTACTGCACTGAAACAAAACAAAGTACAAAGAAAAAACCAGGTCCCCTGGTAAATTATTTCATTTTAATGGTGTGTTCCTGAATCCTCGGACGCCAGCCTTCCGAGTTGCACTTCCTGTCATGGAGCAGTTATAGCGTTCCTGTTCATCTTTGTGATTGTGTCATGAAATTAGCTAGTCGTTGTTTATTGTTAGCTACTTTAGCCTCTTTGGCAAACCAGCCCAAAAGCAAACAACACAACTTTACTTTGCATTGCACGCACAGCAAGACCATGCAATGTAGAAAATGGTGACCGCTCTTTGTCTACTCTCAGATTTCCGAAAGTCAAGAGGAAGACAAAAAGGGGGAGTGCCTTCGAGAAATGCCGCAAAAAAGCTGGGAGATCTTCGACTTTCGACTCGGAAGTCTCGCGTCCGAGGATTGAGGAACACACCATAAGCATTACGTAACTATAGGCTTGTGCATCAATGCCAGTTACAACACAGAGGTGCTTACAATGCATTTAATCAGCAAACAAAAAAAGATAAACATTTAACAGATACATTTATCTCTGAAATTAATTTAACCGAGACTTCTGCATCATACAAATAACAACCGAAATTTCATGGAAAAGCATTCCCAGTGGTTACCACGCCATTGTTGGTGCACTGCACACGAAATATCCAAACTCGCACCATGGACCTGCCTGTGTCCGCGCCCACCAGAACGACGCAGATACTTTATGATGATTGGATTCGCTAGAGATGGTAGGCGGCTAGTAAACACTTCTGGTATGCTACGTCAGCTGGACTACATACTGGTAAGGCGCAAGTGGAGGACTTAGATCCTGAACGCAGAGCCGTACAGCACGTTCGACTCTGTTGGCTCAGACCACAGAGTGGTTTCCATGAGGGTGCGACCGAGCCGGAGGGGCCCCAAGCCTAGCCCAAAGATCCACCACGACTGGAAGACCTTTTCGGGAAGCCCCGACCACCAAGCCAGATACACAGTTGAAGTGAGGAACCGCTTCAAACTGCTGGATACGGAGGAAGGGCCTAGCACAGTGTATGAGCGGTTTGTTGCAGCGAATGTGGAAGCAACCAGCCAGTGCGTACCCAAGATGGAGAGGATCAGAATCTCCCCAAGGTCCCCTAGGTCCAGAGGTCATGGAGGCACGTGCAATGGTGGAGATGGCGCGACGAAGCTTTGACCGCAAATAGACCACAGAGAGGCGCGGAGTATTGAACGAGGCCAAACAAAGTCTCTTCAATACCTACGACAAGATCAAAGGGGAGGAGCTGATGGAGAAGGTACGGAGAGTGGAGGCAGCGCAGAGGAAACAACGGTATGGGGATTCATGGAGGGTCATAAAAGAGATGAGTGGGTGCAAGAGGTCGAAGGAGGGACAGGTAGCAGGCTGGAGCCGAGAAGACAGAATGACCACCTGGTTCCCCAACTTCCGTGATCTCCTCTGCACCCACCCGAGAGTGGATAAAGCTGAAGAAGAAATATCGGCAGTTCAAAGAGATCTCAAAATTGACGATGGCCCCTTTACAATTAGCGAGCTTGCAGCAGTAAAATCCACCCTTGAAGCAAGGGAAAAGTGCTGGGCCAGACGGCATTCCCCCAGAGGTCCTTAAAAACTGCAACCTTGATGACATAATCCTGGAGATCTGCAACCTAGCTCTGATGGCAAACATCAAGCCCGATATGTGGTCTCCTTCCAACATCATCCCGGTGCCTATATCTGGAGATCTCTCAAAGCCAGACAACTACCGAGGCACTGACATGTATCATCGCAAAGATGTGCAACCATAAGATACTGAATCGGATACGGGGTGCAATCGACTCTCACCTGAGAGAGAACCAAAATGGCTTTAGAGAGGGGAGAGCCACCGTATCCCATATCCTAGCCTTAAGGAGGATCATCGAAGAGGTCAAAAAGAACAACCTGACAGTGGTCCTGTGTTTTATTGATTTCAAAAAAGCTTTTGACTCAATACACAGAGGAGTGATGAGGACCATTCTTAAGGATTACGGTGTCCATCCTAACCTACTTCGGGCAATAGGTACCATGTATGAGTGCACAAGAGCAAGGGTTGTAACCCCAGATGGCGACAGTGGGGAGTTTGACATCCTACCAGGGGTGTTACAAGGAGACACCCTCGCCCCCTTCCTCTTCATTATAGTGCTGGACTACGCACTCAGGCAAGCCATCAGTGGACGAGAGCTGGAACTCGGCTTCGGGTGGAACTCGACATCAGCCTGATATCGGACCGTGTAGAGCAGGCACAGGAGCTCTTGACCAGAGTGGAGACGGAATGTGCCAAGGTTGGTCTTAGGCTCAATGCCAAGAAAACCGAGGTTATCAACTACAACATCCTCCCGGACCATTCCTCTCTAATTACAACAGGGGGCATTGCTCTGAAGGTAGTCAATGACTTCAAGTACCTAGGCTCATGGGTGAACTCATCAGAGCAAGACCTGAAAGTGAGGAAGGCACTCGCTTGGAGGGCCCAGAATGGCATGGCCTGTGTATGGAAATCCAACCTCCCCAGAAACATCAAGCTCAGCTTCTTTTACGCGACCGTGGAGTCTGTTCTACTGTATGGCTGTGAAACCTGGACCCTGAAGCCCGCCATACAAAAGTCTCTAGATGGGTGCTACACCAGAATGCCCCGAGCAGTACTTAACATCAACCAGAACGTGCATGTTACCAACAAGCATCTGTATGGTGGGCTACCAGGGCTGAGCGAGAAGGTAGCAGCCAGGAGAATGAGACTGGCCGGTCATTGCCAGAGACACCGCAAGCTTCCAGCAAGCAGGCTGGTGCCATGGGAACCAACACACGGTCATCGATCAAGAGGACGTCCCACACCAACATACGTGGACATACTCCTGAAAGATTTGGGAGCAGGAAGCACTGGCGAACTAGCTAGATGCATGGAGGATCAAGAGGATTGGAAGCACCGCTTTTTTTTATTATTATTAAACAATAATTAGGAGGTTATATTGGGTGAAATCTTAATTAATGGAGTAGTAAGGGTAAAATAAGGTTATACAGAATAAGTTATTAATATGTGTCTAATAATTACTAATAAAGTGCCAGTATATTACTAATAGGCATATTAATAGGCACCTAGTTAATGGCGAATATGTGTATATCAATATAAAGTGTTACCGGACTCATTTATTTAGAGTTCACTGTGCTTTGAGAAATCCGACGGGAGAAATGTGAGAACGTGGGAATTTTCATGTGAGCATAGGGAGTGATGGGTAACATAACAGTACAATCTTATTGAGGAAAAACTGGGATATGACTTTATACTTAAACAAAACCAACAACTACTATGATGTGTGTGTGTGTGTGTGTGTGTGTGTGTGTGTGTGTGTGTGTGTGTGTGTGTGTGTGTGTGTGTGTGTGTGTGTGTGTGTGTGGTGTGTGTGTGTGTGTGTGTGTGTGTGTGTGTGTGTGTGTGTGTGTGTGTGCGTGCGTGCGTGTGTGTGTGTTTAGTTTCATTAACTTTTTCTTTCACTTTTTGAAACAGCACTTCCTTCACACACCATCACACACACACACATTACCTCAGCCTCAGAGCTCTGGCGTCTGACGAAACAATGGCCTGGAGTAGCAGCTGGTCAGCTGGAGCCCTTTAAGTCACACACACACACACACACACACACACACACACACACACACACACACACACACACACACACACACACACACACACACACACACACACACACACACACACACACACATACATACACACACACACACACACACCTCAAACAGATACAAAAATTTCTTTTTACAAGCCCCTGCATGTCTAATGAGGGGCCAAGACAACGTAAGAACAAGAGGAGACAACTTGACTGGCCATCTGTGGCATGAGGCCATGTAGAACATCTGCCCCAATCAATACCACCCTCACTCACTCACACACACGCCCTCCTTAAGCCCCTCCTGTCTGGGACCCCTTAGGCACCGTGACACAGCGAGGAGGAGGAGAGACAAACGGGCAACATCCACCCCTCAACATGTTGCATCACCATTTACCTTCTGGGGGGGGGGGGGAGCTGAAGCTTTGACCCAGACTGGAGGTGAATGACCAATATATACAGAGATAGATAGTGTCTGTCTAGGCTGCTGTGTGTCCCAAGAGCAAGCATTCATCAAGTGAAGGACTGATTGGTTGCTCCGGTTTAAGATAACACAAAGTTAGTCCTTTGGCCGTGGGTTGCAACCTGCTTCTGAATCTGATGATGAAGAGTGTACATGAGTAACTCATTAAAACGATAAAGACATGCAGTGCGTTTAGAAGAGACATTGCAGACGTTTTATTTCCGCCTCTCCTCAGGCACATCGTTAGTGCGATCACAGCCCAGGGAGCCAGCTCCTAATGCTGCCTGGGTGTGTGTGCGCGTGTGTGTGTGTGTGTGTGTGTGTGTGTGTGTGTGTGTGTGTGTGTGTGTGTGTGTGTGTGTGTGTGTGTGTGTGTGTGTGTGTGTGTGTGTGTGTGTGTGTGTGTGTGTGTGTGTGTGTGTGTGTGCGTGCCTGCGTGCCTGCGTGCGTGCGTGCGTGCGTGCGTGCGTGCGTGCGTGCGTGCGTGTGTGTGGGGGAGGGTGTGCGGGGCTGTGTGTGTGTATGTGTGTGTTTGGTGCTTGTTTGTGTGTATGGTTTGGTTTGTGTGTGTGTGTGTGTGTGTTTGTGTGTGTATGGCGTGCGTGAGTGCGTGCGTCTGTGTGTGTGTGGGGTTGGGCTAGTGACCTACATGCACTGTCGCAGTGCAGCAGACCCTTAGGTGTGCTGGGGTTATATCTAGTTACACAAGTGAAGTCAACCAGTAAGGTCACACATGTATGAGGGGCCGCCTGGGACACAATTCATACTTGGTATTACTCATACACACACACTATTATAATCCTTTTACATGTATGTATGTCCACATCAATCTGAAGTCAGGATTGAGCCGCGACATGGAGGAGAAAGGGTTTGTTGCCGTTTGCGGACTCCCGGAGCTCCGGCAACAATCTCCGTCGTCGTTAAGATTCATAATATCATCCGGAGGCGCACACAGCTTTTGGCCGTTATATTATATATCATGTAATATACAGATATCTATATATTATATCGTCTTATTTTATTTAGATATAGAGCACCCCCCCGGTGGAGCTCCCGGAGTGTTCTAGATTAGAATATTTTATAGGAGGATATTATGAATCCAAAACGACTGCATCGGTTTCTCTGACGTCTCTTGTACTTCCACAACACGTAGAGACTGGCCATGGATTTGAATGAATTGGCGGTCACAAGAGGAAGCCTCTTTCAAACTCAGGCGACCACGCAAAACAGAATCGCTGGAAATTCCAGAGTGAAATGATTTTGAATTTTGAACTAACGCCTCTTCTGTCAGCCAATCAGGAACTGAGGAATCAAACTGACTTCCATTTCATTCAAACTCTCTCACACACACTACTATTCTCTCTCACACACACTACTATATTCTCTTGCATAAACAACTATACTCTCTCACACACACTACTATACTCTCTAACATACACTACTATACTCTCTCTCACATACCCAAATATACACTCTCTCACACACTACTATACTCTCACATACACTACTAAAATCACTCACATACTCAACTACTGTCTATGCTCCCTCACACACTACTCTCTCACACACACTACTATATTCTCTTGCATAAACAACTAAACTCTCTCACATACACAACTATATAGTGTCTCACACACTAATATACTCTCTCATATACAGTGTATGTGAGAGTATAGTAGTGTAACACTGCTATACTCTCTCACATACACGACTATACACTCTCATACATACATATGTAAAAGGAGTATAATAGTGTGTGTGAATTAGTATAGTGGTGTATATGCAAGATTATAATAGTGCGTGTAAGACCAAGTATGAATTCTATCCCAGGCAGCCCCTCATAGACATGCACACACATGCAAGTATCCCTCCACTCTAGCCAGAGAGAGCCTCCATAATGAAATAAGTGTTGAAGAGGTGGAGGCGTGGTGGCTGGTCTATGGTGCATGCAGTGGTAAACTACCATCTCAGTGTGTGATGGCGTGGGCACAATGTGCTAGGCGGGGCCGCCTGGGTGTAACCTTTTCATCCATTAAACTGTATAGGTCCCGCTGGATCATTCACATGTTATTTATGTGTGTCATTTAGTGTGTGAGTGTTTATGTGTGTGTGTGTGTGTGTGTGTGTGTGTGTGTGTGTGTGTGTGTGTGTGTGTGTGTGTGTGTGTGTGTGTGTGTGTGTGTGTGTGTGTGTGTGTGTGGGTGTGGGTGTGTGTGTGTACGTGTGTGTGTGTGTGTGTGTGTGTGTGTGTGTGTCTGTGTTTGTGTGTGTGTGCGTGCGTGCGTGCGTGCGTGCGTGCGTGCGTGCGTGCGTGCGTGCGTGCGTGAGTGTGTGAGTGTGAGTGTGTGTGTGTGTGTGTGTGTGTGCGTATGTGTGTGCGTGTGTGTGAGGGTGTGTGTGTATGTGTGTGTGTGTATGATAAAGGTCATTGGCGGTGTGCTGGTGCGTTTCATTATTTAATTCCTCTGATCTCTGACCATGGCATTCAGTGTGACCTGTCACGGCCCATTGGCCACCGTCTTAATGTCCATGGAGACAAACACACACACACACACACACACACACACACACACACACAAGCACACTCAAGCACGTCTCAGCAGACATATCTATAGAGCTGACATATGATGGCGTTTGTAATAGTCAGGACGTATCCTCATTTACAAACAGGAGGCAGTGACCTTTGAGGGCTCCAGTGACCTTCAGCAGGAATATTCTCAGTGAGACGCAGGCGTCTCCACGTCCTGGGAGCATAGTATAGTACTTAGTTGTGTAGCATCCTATCCTAGCTGTCTTTGTTGTATACGGGGAATGGGTTAACCTAGTGATTGTTATTGTTTGGCACTTGGTTCTATGAACCTCCTTACTGTACCGACAGCGATATATTGATTCACCTTCTTATGACCGATATCCTTACTGTAAGTCGCTGTGCATAAAAGCGTCTGCTAAATGCCCTAAAGGTAAATGTAGATCCGGAGAAAGTCCTGTACACAGCCTGTCCTGGCTGTCCTCGTGGTGTCTCTCCCTGATATTCAGGACCTTACTTCCCTTTGCCTTTCGCTCTCTGATCACTCCTATGGCATAGCAATGCCAGGACATAGCACTAGCGTTAGTCTCATCAACCACACATACCTCACATGTAACATGTTTAATGCTGTGACTGACATGGCACAAAGATGCAACATGGCTAATGGGACAGGTTGCATCAGCTAACTGCTCTGCCCCCCAGGCCTCTGAGTATCTGTCACTCAGCTCCGTACCCCCCCCCCCCCTGTGCTCAAAGCATGCCTTATGAATACATAATGAACCCTGCAGGGCAAATGTATACATGTACACACACACATGCATATAAAAACACGTAACCCAACCAACATGCATGAGCACACGCACACGCGCCACACACACAAACCCACACACACACACACAAACAGACATACACCACTGCTAGACACACAAAGAAACACACACAGACACATACACACACACACACACACCTAGATACGTGAAGACACACACAATCACACGCTACATTGTGTGCTCGCACACAAACACACACACACACACACACACACACACACACACACACACACACACACACACACACACACACACACACACACACACACACACACACACACACACACATATATACACTCTGAGTCTCCAGGGATAAGGACACTGACCACCAGGGAACCTGATGCCTGTTTCCAGTTCCCAAGGACGAGCCCCCCCCAGCTTCCTCCATGAGGGGGGTTGGATTAGGACACCAATTAATCACAGAGCGGCCCCTCACTCTGCGCCCGTGTAGGCCCCGGGGCCCGGCTCTGAGCGCGGCTGGGGCCCCCACTCGAGCTCCGCTGAGGGGCTGAGTAACATCAGCATGGCGTTGGAACAGGCTGGGTGTGCTTACCTCGTGACGTCTTTGAGTAACACTTCAGAAAGAGAGGCTACATGGAGACATATTAAAACTATATTTACAGTACATCTTGGTTATTTAGCAGACCCTTTTCATCCAAAGCGACTTACAATAAGTACATTTGTCATGTATCATATCGCTGTCGGTACAGTAAGGATGTTCATAGAACCAAGTGCCAAGCACTAACAATCACTAGGTTAACCCATTCCCCGCATATAACAGAGCTAGCTAGGATAAGATGCTACACAACTATTACTAGTACTGGTAGTTAGTTAAAGTACTATAAGTTTAAGTACTATAACTAAGTACAAAATACAATAAATACGTACATTAAGTGGCCCTCTCTAACATCAAGAAGACACATACATTAGCAGCAATTTATTTTAAATGTATTCATTTCAGTTACCCGTTTTGCAGGGTCTAGGTGAAGACACCCTTACAGGAATGGGGAGGAAGCATCAGGCTATTTCGTAATAACTGAATATACAAATATTCATTTATCTATATAAAATACTCAAATTATTGTTAACACAATGAGTAAATGATGGCGACCGTAGGCTGGATCCCGGCTTAGACAACCTGATGGGTGGAGTAAAGGCTTTCACACTGAAAGAAAGGGATGCACACACACCCAGACACAGGCACAACACACACGATGCACAGACACACCCAGAAAGAGGCCCAACACACAGGCTTATGCTCGTAACGCAAACGCACATCCCCAGAGGGTTTACAATCATACACCCATAGGGGAACAAATGTGTGAATGTGTGTGTGTGTGTGTGTGTGTGTGTGTGTGTGTGTGTGTGTGTGTGTGTGTGTGTGTGTGTGTGTGTGTGTGTGTGTGTGTGTGTGTGTGTGTGTGTGTGTGTGTGTGTGTGTGTGTGTGTGTTTCTATGTGTGTGTGTGTGTGTGTGTGTGTGTGTGTGTGTGTGTGTGTGTGTGTGTGTGTGTGTGTGTGTGTGTGTGTGTGTGTGTGTGTGTGTGTGTGTGTGTGAAAGAAATCTGTCTATATGTGCTTGCTGTGCTATGTATCTGTGTTTGTTTGTTTATTTGTTTATTTGTTTGTGATATGGGTAATCTGTGAATTTGAGAGTTATGGGTACATAACTAATTTGTCATAAGAAGGTGAAACAATATATAGCGCTGTCGGTGCAGTAAGGATGTTCATAGAACCAAGTGCCAAGCACTAACAATCACTAGGTTAACCCACTCCCCGTATACAACAAGACAGCTAGGATGCTCCACAACTAAGTACTATAGCTAAATACGACATAAAATAGGTGTGTCCATTAAGTGCCAGGACGTACAACGTACAGTAAGTAGGAGGGGAGGGAGGGGGTGGCTATGCAGGGTCTAGGTTAACTCATACATTATCCAGCAAATGATATCACTATCCAGGAGAGGATATCTAGTACCACACACAAAGTAAACAAAGTGATGTATGATGCAGCAACCATCTGTGGTGTCTGATGATATCTGGTTCACAGATCAGTAAGGGTTAAGACGGCCTCGGTCTCTCATGCTGGAGCACTGAGGGGCGATCAAGCGAGATAATGACATGGAAGACCAGATCAGCACAGATCTGATCCTAACACAAGGTAGACTCAGACCCCCCCCCACCCCCACCTTCGCAGCATTCGGATGTCGCAGCTTCTTGGCCCACTTTCAGTGTGTGTGTGTGTGTGTGTGTGTGTGTGTGTGTGTGTGTGTGTGTGTGTGTGTGTGTGTGTGTGTGTGTGTGTGTGTGTGTGTGTGTGTGTGTGTGTGTGTGTGTGGAGAGACAATGGCCATTCTAGCCCTGAGGCGTTGAATGGAGTTGGGGGTTGGGGACGTAACTGGGGGTCAGTTGAAATACAAAAAGAGAGAGGGAGAGAGTGAGAGAGTGAGAGAGAGAGAGAGAGAGAGAGAGAGAGAGAGAGAGAGAGAGAGAGAGAGAGAGAGAGAGAGAGAGAGAGAGAGAGAGAGAGAGAGAGAGAGAGAGAGAGAGAGAGAGAGAGAGAGAGAGAGAGAGAGAGAGTGAGTGAGTGAGTGAGTGAGTGAGTGAGTGAGTGAGTGAGTGAGTGAGTGAGTGAGAGAGAGAGAGAGAGAGAGAGAGAGAGAGAGAGAGCACCATCACTTTCCATCTGCTTTTAGGTGCTGAAAGAAAATTAATCAGGGGTCTAGCAGGCTGCAGAGAGGGACAGGAAGTTAGAGAAACTGATTAAACATGGGTGTTGTGTGTGTATGTGTGTTTGTGAGTGTATAAGTGTGTAAGTGTGCGTGTGTGTGTATGTGACCAGGTGTGTGAGTGTATCAGTACAGCTGGGAGATCAGAAAAACATTTCATGGATTAATGACCTCATCTTTGATGGTGAAGTATGTTTTATTAGGTATTTAGAGAGGGTTCTGTAGATGCAGATTGTTATTATAGGGTTTGGGAATAAATGTTAATCAGGATTTGTAACACAGGATTTATAGCTCAGACAATGATTGCATAAAAGTTTTTTATATTAAAATTAAGATTGGGTGTACAGATCTTATTCTAAATGCTGAACATTTGATCCTCTTGGACCCATGATGGATCGCCTTCTTTGTACAGGGAAAATTGCAGGAAAACTTCTAGTATTTGGTACACATGATCGATGGACGTGTCTGATTAAGAAACCGAGAAGGGATTTTGATTACTTAAAGAATGGCCTAGTTATGGCAATGCTAATATACTAATTAACTAACAACATTCTATCAATCATAAGTCCGTTACAGAAGGTGTCAGGAACTGGAAACTTCCCAGGCACACAGAGGACTCCTCCCTTAACATGTATATAACGTTTTGGGTCGATGCCTCATTAGATTATGTCACAGTGTCAATTACTGTAATTGCTCTTAATCGTAATGCACCTCTTCGCCTGAAGGGTGCCCGAAATCACGCATAACATGTGTGTGTGTGTGTGTGTGTGTGTGTGTGTGTGTGTGTGTGTGTGTGTGTGTGTGTGTGTGTGTGTGTGTGTGTGTGTGTGTGTGTGTGTGTGTGTGTGTGTGTGTGTGTGTGTGTGTGCGTGCGTGTGTGTGTGTGCGTGTGCGTGTGTGTGTGACGTGTGTGTGAGTGTGTTTTGGGAGAGTGAGTGTGTGGGTGTGTGTGCGTGGGTCTATCTGTGATTGTGTGCGCATGCGCACATGCGTGTGCGTTTGTGTGTACGTGTGTTAATGTGTGTGTATAACTAACTTGCTTAACCTGCATGTGGTCAGAAAGTCTGTGTTCTATGCATGTGTAGTGACAGATGGCACGCCTCTATCTCCTCCTCAGTCAACCCCTCTCCTTCTCTTTGTACCTCTCTCTGTACTGTGCTTCTTTCAATCCAAGAAGTCTATTGTTGCATGTGGAGCCTGTCACACACACACACACACACAGACAGACAGACAGACAGACAGACAGACAGACAGACACGCACACACACACACACACACACACCAGCATCCACGTGCACGGAACACACACACGCGCTGTCAGCGGTTGCAGCTCATTTTTGGTGTACATTGCATCTTCTTCCAGACGGCTGTATGGTACTGACGGAGCGGGTTGTGTGTTGTGAATAAGGGCCTGTGTTGTCAGCCTGCGATGCAGTGAATTACTCCACACTGACACAAGAGGATGGTACTGTAGAGGCCCTGGCTGTGACGCCTAACGTACAATTATAGAATACATCTGTTTTATTTATTTTTATTTGGTTTCATAACCTAATCCTTTGTCAGTTGTTGGAGGCCAGGAAGATCGAATTAGGCTTCATGGCTGCCCTGAGTGAATGACAGTGAATGAACATTTACCAAATCACCAGCAGGACACATTACTTCATTAGAGGTTGGCCATTGATGTCCCTCCCACACAAACTTCCTCTCAGCGCCTCCCTCTTAACGCGGGGTCCACTAGCAGAGAGACGGGTGACCTCTGATGCTAAACCATTACCCTGCTGCCTTCTGCCCCGGTGTGTGTGCTTGTGCGTGTGTGTGTGTGTGGGTGCTTGTGAGTTTGTGTGTGTGTGTGTGTGTGTGTGCGTGTGGGGGTGCTTAGGTCAATCCCAGCCTTTCATTCCTGCAGCGTTAGGGTGACAAGCCAATCATATCAGTTGACATCTGGGAACTAGTTAACGTTCAATCCTCCCATTGGTTAACCTAATCAATAGGCTGCTGAAAGCCAAGCAGTCCCACTAACAGGAAACACACACAATCCATTTGAAACACACACACACACACACACACACACACACACACACACACACACACACACACACACACACACACACACACACACACACACACACACACACACACACACACAGACCAGCACACCGACCCACAAGGTATTCCCAGAGCGTGGGGGGATGTCAGCAGTTGTCCTAGCACACTCCCAGAGTTCCAGCAGAGGAAACGGCCCCGCAGGGCCACTAGCTAAACATGGCACCCTTTGTTGCGGGGATACATTGTTCTGCCCATTAGACAACAACAACAAAAGTAACTTTTATTCCGCTCTTCACCTGCGACCACATCCAGGTCGTTCAAACCGTCAAGCACACACCGGGGGGGGGGGGCTGACATGTGGGGAATGGATTGCTGGGAATCCCCCCGCAAGGTGTTCCAGTGTCACCTGACCAGAGACTTCTGTAATGGAGCTGCTGCAGGAATGGAGAGCAGCCCCGCCTGGACGCTGAGAGAAAGGCAGCATATGTTCTCACTGCATCTGGCCTTACAGTGTTTGAAACGCTAAGAGGATCACAGTACAAACCCTGGTCAGATTCATGGGACCTACACACCAGGGGATTCTGGAGTTTACAGTGAGCTTCATAACAGAACAATTCCATTCAGGGCATCTACCAGACGCTTTTATCCAAAGCGACTTACAATAAGTACATTTGTCAGAAGAAGGAGAAACAACATATCACTGTCGGTACAGCAAGGATGTTCATAGAACCAAGGGCCGAGCACTGACAATCACTAGGTTAACCCATTCCCTGTATACGACAAAGATAGGTAGGATAAGATGCTGAACAACTAAGTAATATTTTTAGGTGCCAGGATGAACAACATTGTTCTCTCCATAAGACAACAAGGTCTCATTGACATTGTGTGTATTTGAGGAGACAAAAACAATGACAGAACACATGGTAAAAACTAATGTTGCATCATAGATCCTTCTATACATCCTCTGCTTCCTGAATATTACTTCCTGTGATACAGGCCTTAGGGCCATTCAAAGTGAATTAAAGGCATTGTCATTGCATTGCTCGATCAATAGAACATTGATTGGTTATACTGTTGATAACCTAAGGATGGTTTAGATATTCATCCCGTAAAAATATTAAATATTTTATATAAATATATTGCCCATGCAAATATTACAAAATGATTAAACGACTAGCTAGAAATCATTACATTAACATGGCATGTGGTCAGAGTATTTAACTGTTCTGCTTGAGCATAACCCATTGGCGATGGTCTTGAAGGTAGAATATGCATATGTTCACAACCAACAAACGGTGATAGTGGAAATGACCTTCTGACCAGCGACCTGCTGGACCTGCTCTGTGTGCATGGCGTGTTGGGGCTGAATGGACAGCACACGGCAGCACCGGCAGATATCAGGGAGGGGAGAACAACTGAGGCCAGGGAGGAGTGCTCTGGAGCAAGGCAGCATTCACCCTGAGAGCAGAGCTTGTGAAACACACACACTCACATAAAAATACACACACACACACACACACACACACACATACACACACAAACACACACACAAAAACATGCCCGCACACACCCACAAACACACCTGCACATACACACACAAACATAAACACGCACACACAAGCATGCATACACACAGAGACACATACGCACACACACACGCACAAACACACACACACACACACGTGCTGACTCACTGACTTACTCACAGAAGCGCACACGTACAGAGGTTGAGAGAATGGGTTCAGGTTCAGTCATGCACCACAATGAATCCTGGCAAATTTGTGCTTCCATTGCTACTTAAGTGGAATCAGTTTATGCTTATATTGTTTATTAAATTATTTAAAGAAATAGAATTTAGAATTTAGGACATTTGGAATTTAGATTACAACCATTCATTCAATCAATTCAGCCAATGGTCAAAGATAAAGTGGTTGAGATATTTCCCCTCGCACTATACTGGAGCTATGGATGAGCTCTTGGCCATCAAATGTTCCACGCAGCAGGAGGAGGAGAGTGGTAGGATCATGTAATGTGGTGGTGATTGAAAAGTGCATAATAACAGCGTTAGTCAGGCTCCCCCCTGCATTTGATGGAACAACATCCAGACAAAGACTTCAATGGACACGTTATGTTCCTGTCTGCACATGAAACACACACATGGCATGTTGTGGGTCAAAGGTCGGTTCACATCACAATCACAGAGGAAAGACGAGTATTACCATATGTTTATGTGGAGAGCTACATTTTGTGAGAGGCCACATGGTCATACTAATACACTGCAGCAAGTGGATACACGTAATAATAAGACTAATAGTAGTGAAGAAAGGTCAAAAAGTGTGTGTGTGTGTGTGTGTGTGTGTGTGTGTGTGTGTGTGTGTGTGTGTGTGTGTGTGTGTGTGTGTGTGTGTGTGTGTGTGTGTGTGTGTGTGTGTGTGTGTGTGTGAGAGAGAGAGAGAGAGAGAGAGAGAGAGAGAGAGAGAGAGAGAGAGAGAGAGAGAGAGAGAGAGAGAGAGAGAGAGAGAGAGAGAGAGAGAGAGAGAGAGAGAGAGAGAGAGAAGAGAGAGCTATGAAGACACGTTATTATGACTTAAACACACATTGAATATAATATTCCTATATTTATAATGTAGATATGCTTTTACAAACACAATTCTAAAGGTTTCTTTGAAGAAACATAATAATTCTTCATGGATTTGGAAGCTGAACAACGTTGAACCAATAACAGCTATTATTATAACCGCAGCATATCAAGACCAAGCAAAGCCTTCATCATGTGATCTTCATGAGGCACATCAGTGTCATGGCCGATACGAGTGGCCGGGGAAGAGCATCCTGTGGCCCACACGAGTCGGCCGCTAGAAAACTAGTCAGCGTTCACGCTTCGACCTTGGGCTAGCCTGTTCCTCCTGTTCCCATCCACACTGTCTACCTATCATTAGCCCTCCCTAGAGGAGAGAGAGAGGAAGAGAGGGAGAGAGAGAGAGTGAGAGGGGGTGAGGGAGATGGGGAGAGAGAGGGAGAGGGGGGAGGGAGAGGGAGAGGGAGAGAGAGGGAGCGAGAGCGAGAGCGAGAGCGAGAGAGAGAGAGAGAGAGAGAGAGAGAGAGAGAGAGAGAGAGAGAGAGAGAGAGAGGGAAAAGAGAGTGGGAAAAGGGACAGGGACATGGAGAGAGAGATACAGAGACAGAGAAGGAGAAGGAGAACATGAGGAGAGAGAGGGAGACAGAGGTAGAGATTTAGACCTGGAGTTATATATGACATCTGTCCAAAGATTGCATACTTGGGGGCCAGCGACCCCCCCCCCCCTCTAGCTGGACCCTGGGCTTGGCCATCGTCAGCTCCTGGTCCATCCTCCCTCCATCGTCCTCTCTCCTTCCTCCCCTCATCCCTCCCCCTGTCACTACCTTACATCTGGTTGTACCATATAGCTCCCACCTTCCCTCACGCAATTAGCGACCTCTAAATAACCAGATGGGCGTAGCACAATGTGTGTGAATGACAGACTTTTATTTTATTTTATTAATAAAGAGAACTAGCCACAGTAGGTGAGTCATATAATGTATGTCATTCCCAAAGCTACAAAGGATTGGGTTTCAGCCGCAATGCATTGTGCATCGTTATGGTGCCCCCTGCTGGCCCAGTAAAGGAACTGAAGGTTGGGGGTTCATACGTTGAAGCGTGTGCTGATTTTCCTTTCGGATTTTCATTCAATGTTTCATGTGTTTTTTCACCTGACCAAGACATAAATGAATTCCATTAATCCACGACAGGAAATCCATAAACGGCTGGCTATAGACACTCTCACGTCAACTGTCCTCCTTAACAACGTGTCCAACAAAACCTCCTGCACTGCTGCAACACTGACCTCTGACCTGCTGCTCAGTGGGAGACGGTGAGACCTGGATCAGCCCAGGGTTAGAGGGGTGAGACAGCTCCCTGGGAGCCCAGGGTTAGAGGGGTGAGACAGCACCCTGGGAGCCCAGGGTTAGAGGGGTGAGACAGCACCCTGGGAGCCCAGGGTTAGAGGGGTGAGACAGCACACTGTGAGGTGAGCCTGGGGTTAGAGGGGTGAGACAGCACACTGTGAGGAGAGGCCAGGGTTAGAGGGGTGAGACAGCACACTGTGAGGTGAGGCCAGGGTTAGAGGGGTGAGACAGCACACTGTGAGGTGAGGCCAGGGTTAGAGGGGTGAGACAGCACACTGTGAGGTGAGGCCAGGGTTAGAGGGGTGAGACAGCACACTGTGAGGTGAGGCCAGGGTTAGAGGGGTGAGACAGCACACTATGAGGTGAGGCCAGGGTTAGAGGGGTGAGACAGCACACTGTGAGGTGAGGCCAGGGTTAGAGGGGTGAGACAGCACACTGTGAGGTGAGCCTGGGGTTAGAGGGGTGAGACAGCACACTGTGAGGTGAGGCCAGGGTTAGAGGGGTGAGACAGCACACTGTGAGGTGAGGCCAGGGTTAGAGGGGTGAGACAGCACACTGTGAGGTGAGCCTGGGGTTAGAGGGGTGAGACAGCACACTGTGAGGTGAGGCCAGGGTTAGAGGGGTGAGACAGCACACTGTGAGGTGAGGCCAGGGTTAGAGGGGTGAGACAGCAAACTGTGAGGTGAGGCCAGGGTTAGAGGGGTGAGACAGCCCACTGTGAGTCCTGGATCGGGGTTAGAGGAGTGAGGCGGGTTTGAGGGGTAGGGCGGCCCCCTGTGTTGGTGGTACGCCCTGCAGCCCCATGCAGCAGTGTGTGAAGCGTTTCACACGCCTCTCAAGTTGCGGCTCCGCCTCGCGGTTCATCAGTGACAGGAGGCCTCCCTGCCTGTCACTGCGCTGCTGACACCTGACTCAGCAGCTCTCGTTTCTCCCCAGGTGACTGAAGATGTTAGCGGCACATGCTATTGTCGCATATGTTATCTGCCTTGTGCGTTTACATAGAGACGGAGACCACGTCAACTCCAAACTTTAAATGGTGTCTGTGTGCATGTCTATCCCACACACACACACACACACACACACACACACACACACACACACACACACACACACACACACACACACACACACACACACACACACACACACACACACACACACACACACACACACACACACACACACACACACACACAGAACAGTTCCATGCTCCAGTATTCATTTCCTTTTGGACAGATCAAATTCAAAGTGGGGGAAAAAAGAATGAGGGATCATGAGTCATCACATGATTCCAAGCCACCTTTGGTTTTCCACCATTAAAGTCAGATTAATAACAACTGCTTGCTCGGTAATCTAAAAAGATCTGAAAAGATGTGAACTACCATTATGCAACTTCAGATCACATGATCACAGATCACATGAACCAAACAGAAGCTAAGCCCGCTGTCTTGTGTTCCCGCTGTCTTGAGCTGGTGCTATGTCCCGGGACGTGTCCCAGGACGTGTGATGTGGCCCAGATCATACTTGGAAGCAGGCCAACTAGGG